>NC_066847.1:2315521-2498021 GCF_001640805.2 Lates calcarifer
TTTTAAATGGATCATTAACCTTATATTAGGCTCAGTCCTTTATACTGTGCACTGTAATACATAGTGTGGACACCAGCTGTAATAAATGTCCTCTGGCAGTCCATTAAAACACTGAAAGAGTTTCAGAATACGTGGCCTGGTGAGGAACACTGATATTGCATTTAGCATTTACGGTTTAAGAACAATTATGTATAAAATATCATCACAAGTTTCCAAGTCCAAGGTGACATCTTTAAAACAGTCCAAAACCCAAAGATATTACATTTACAACTGCATGTGACACCAGGAAAAGCAGCCAAAACCCTCGCATTTGAGAAGTGGGAACCGGAGAATGTTAAACATGACTTAAATGATTAAAGATTATTTTCTGTCGAGGGAGTTACTCAATTAATCAAGTTATCTTATTTGAACATCTGTATTTTGCTTGGGCTGGGAATGAGAGGCAAAACCAGAACTAAAGCTGCAATGCCAATTAGATTTTCTTAATGCAGAGCTTTCTGGAAGGTGAGAGAAATCACTGGATGAAGAGGAAAGAGGAATGGTGGGTATAGATCACAAACACTTCATCAAAATTCACTGATAATCCTCGTACAGAACAGGTATTAAATTCCTCAACACTCCTTGGCTTTTTTTGACCAGGAATGATGGATGTTGGCGATGTAGAAATTGATGCTTATTCTGTCGTTTTACTCACTTCATGGTGATCCAGATGAGTGTGAGTGTGAGCTAAATGCCTTAAATGTAAAAATACAAGAAGTGAGAAGGTGTCTGTGGTTTCAGGGGTAAGAAAAATAAAGCCAGAGTCTACTTTTGTAACCTGCCTCCCCAATCAAAGCTGTCAGGGATGCTTTAACAGACCGTCGTTCAGCGGTACGGACGGCTGCTAAAACACGGTGGTGTGATTTATGAGGCTGCCCCGCTCCGTCAAAGAGCCGGCTGAACTCTTGTGTTTTCTCTGGGACGGCGAGGCTGAGAGAGGGAGGCCTTCTGCTTTTCTTTGCCACGTGTGTTCACACGGTCACGAACAAAGAGCTTTATTCTCCACTGATAGGTCGTGTGTGAGAGACCCGCCCTCCCTCTATCACTCTTCTAGCTCCCCTCCCTCAATCCATGATGAATATGTCTCTTTTTTTAGTTGTCAGAGTCTGAAATATGGGCCAACCAAGAACACAGAAAACATGCAGAAACAATTAGTCGTTTAATCAATAAGTTAATCAGGAGAAAATGAACTGATGATAGTTTTGATTTTTCAGATCAGTTATTATACTGTCATATAACTATAACAATTTTAAAGCATGTGTCAGTCAGGCTCCAGCTGTGCATCAAACTTTGATTTGAGTCAAAGAAATCCTCAAGTTTCCAGACACCAAATATGGCTGAATCTTAAGGAAATGTGTATAAAACGATGCACAGGACATCACAAATATTTCCATCTGAGTGAAAGGCACAGCCATAAAAAAGTTCACTAGCTTCAATGAAGAGCTGGAGGAAGCTGATACAGAATAGATTTTCTATGATACCGTCAGACAGTTCCAACTTTAAAGCTACTTGAGGGGAAATTTGAGGGAAAAAACATTATTTTAAGAGGCTCTATTTGATACATTTTGTTTTTCTGACTGCTCTTTAGGAATCTGTAACACTTCACTTTCAACTCTTTTAACTTGACAAGGGCATTTGTCATAGCATGAACATTTTATCAACATTTGGATAGTCTTAACCAGAAACATATTTAATGGATAAATCAATAATGAGAAAAATATTACTGCTCCACATGCACACAAATCCTCCATAATATTAAAAGCCGAATCCTCAAAACACATAATACACAGCTCCATAAATGTGAAATGAGCATCAAGCTCTCTTAAGGCATAATCACACACAGCCTTATATAACACACACACACACACAGTAATCTTTTACAAACCTTACATCCACACACCCTTCCCTCTCGCTCTCTTCCACACACACACACACACACACACACACACACACAGATGCTGAGGCCAGTACTTGCTGCAGTGTGCTGGGTGGTCTTGACGACCTAGAGGCCCCAGACAGAGCAGGGGACTAAATTGCAGAGCATGACCCACCGCAGTGACACCCAACCTGGGATTAACACCCAGGCTGAGTCCCAGGCCGCCGGTAGCCCCGGGCTGTGGGAGCTGACCTCAACAGGTTCCTAGATGACCTCAGACACACACACACACACACACACTCGCCTGCTGAGGCCGGGCCCACCCAGAGCTGAAATAATGAGGGGGCTTGGTCGGTCCAGCTGGATGGATGAAGGGAGAGGGTTCTGGGTGGAGGCTTGTCTGGAGAATTTGGCCCTGATCAAACTAAGTATCTTGTATCCCGAAAAATCCACATTGTGTCTACACATACATCTGAGACAGATCACAGTTCACACCTGGCAGCACAGTGAGTCTCAGCAGTATCACTAGAACACTTGTCACAGGACTTTTCCTGGCAGTTTACGATACTGTGACCACGTGCAAAACAGACAAAAAATACATGGTTACATTTGAGGTCATTGTTATTTTATTTTTTATCTTATGGATTTTATTTGCATATAGGATAAATCAGACAGACAGATGAAACCAAGAAGTGTTGATTTGATGATCTGTCAATGATATTTTTGGGGGCTTTTTGTAAAACAAAAAAAAATTCAGCTGAGTATTCAGTGCTTCCTGCTTACGCTGTAATGACTTCTACAAGGACTTTAACAAAATGGCACATTTCCATAGTGCTGTGTTGTCATGTTTTTGTGCAGTACTAGGAACGACTGATTTCCAAGAATGCTTTTACAAAACCCAGGACCTGTTGTATTCAGATCAAGGATATAAATGTCAGCAGAGATTAATTTTGACAGAGACGACAGTTAAGAGAAACTGGGAGAAATCATTGGTGAAAAAACCTTGATACATTTTGCAATCAGACTACACAGGAACAGCTGGAAACATCTGGACGTAACGTCACATCGTCTGCATGTGGAGGTCAGAGCAGGTGAAAGGAAGCTTTGAGGTGGAGAGGGAGGATGCAGGTCAGAAACACACACATACATGCAAACACACACATACACACCTCATAAAGAGGACTGATACAGCTGTTTGGAAGTGTGGCCCAGGGTCAAAGTTCAAACAGATACACTGACACCACACACTCACGCCCTAAAGCAAGTCACTTAAATCAGTTCAAGCTGAGGCACGCACGCACACACACACGCACACAGATCAGTCCTGACACAAACACACTCAGACAACCTCCCAAAGAGACTTTGCATGCACACACACACGACACACACTGTTAGTGAGAGTGTATTAATAGCATGTGATGTGACTTAACCCAAGGGTCCGTTTCACCAGAACAGCTGCAAGTGCGGAGAACTGTGTGTGTGTGTGTGTGTGTGTGTGTGTGTGTGTGTATGTGTGTGTGAGTATTTGCTTTAAACCTTCCTCAAAAGCCAAATATATATGAACTCTGTTGGCCCGTTGAAGAGTTCAATGGTGCAAGAAAACACACTGACGCGGCTGCCACACACACATTTTCTCACATATTAACTCTCAACTACTGGAGTGAAAACTCAACGTGCACTCTGCACTACAATAAACTATTTTCTGATGTAACCTAACATTTTATAACAAAATATATCAAGCACTATATATTGTGCAGCAAAATAAGACATCCATATCAGCTGCAAACATTAATGAGCAGAATCTTGTGTCAAGTCATCTGTTACATACATATTATCTAAGTCTTTGTTTACAGATTAGAAGGGAAGATGCAAGTCTTTCATGCTGACCGTTAAATGATATTTCCTTGTGTCACTAGTCCTTTACAAAACTGAAACCAAGTCCCTACAAAGCAGAGGCTTAATAATTATATATTAAATGTGTGTGGTAATGCAGGGCCTCTTTTAGTGGCTGCAACTAACGATTACTGTCATTACAGATTCATCAACTGAAAACAGTGAAAAATGTTTTTAGTTGATATTTTTATGATCTTTTTTTTTTGAGAATACAAATATTTGCAAGGTGGGAATCATCTGTAATGTTTAAGTAGTGAGCAAATACTTTTTCTTCAAGAGGACACAGCATCCTGGAGTCACACACTTCATATTCCATTGTAGTTGTTCATGCTGGAATTATAAAACAAACATGAGGAAACCAGATGACACAACTCACTACAGGACGTTAGGACTTGGTGAGTTGTAAGTCAGATTTATTTCCACTCACAATAACAGAGCAGAGAAACACACACAGCGAAGATAACTCCTGTCCTGTCTGATCATAAAAATATCTTATTTTAAGTTATTTTCAGACTTTTCTCTTCGTATGTGCTGTATGTGGCAATGTGTATGTGGTCTGTGGTGTGGCGTTTGAGTTTGAGTGTGTGTGTGTGTGTGTGTGTGTGTGTGTGTGTGTGTGTGTGCGCGTGAACATATATGTGTGTGTGTGTGCGGGGACAGTGTTTAGTCTGAAACCATATTTAGTCTCTCTGGTCCTAAGAGGAGGCCTATAATCACACAGAACCTTTCTCTCTACTCATTACACACACACACATACACACACACACACACACACACACACACACACACACACACACACTGGGCCTGTCATTACCAGTTCACACTAACCTCCCAGGCTGCACACATGCATGTATACAGTGCACAAACAGCAGGTTGTTTGCATGAAGACACACACATACTGCACATTTTGATGCATGTGCACATTTGTGAAGATGAACATATGCACCATGTGTAAGTAAAGTACACACACACACACACACACACACATGCTCGCTCGCTCGCGCAGAGCCAGATGTGGTGTCCAGCTGTGTGTCCAGCAGGCATTCGGCTGCAGGAAACAGATTTACAGAACTCTGGCTGTTCTGTGTCTGATATCATTTAAATTTGACTTTAAATTCAGTGTGACACACAACAAGAACCTCAGAGACGTTTTCCTGATCGGGACTGAAAACTAAATAACAGGTTCATCCCCAAACTCAGAGTCACTTTCACTGTTTTCACTGCATCACTGAGTTACATATATGTATTTATAGAATAAAGAACAAGTTCCTTATTACTGCAAATAAAAACTTAATTTACTCCTGAAAGCACATATGAATATATCTTCAGTAGTGGGCTTCTCTGGGGGTGTGGCCTTAACTTGTCATCAGTGTGTTGTTGTTTGCTGCTGCCTTCCTGTAAACTCGACAGAAGCTTGTGGTTTGAGACATTAAGAACAAACAGACATGATTTCTGGTCATCGTGGGAACGCTACAGTTCTTTTGCTGGAGTCTTTGAAATCTGGTCAAATGCTCTGAAAAGTCAGTGATCAGAGAAGAAGCCACAACAACAGCTCCTCTGTCTGCTGCCTTGAGTGTTGTTTATTAGTTGTTTATTAAATTCCCTAAATAAAATACAGGCCAAGACAGAGAGGAAAATAGCTTTTCACCATTTCACATAATGATGAATAATGACAGCATCAATTAAAATAACCTATCAATCTGTCTAGCTGCTTCATAACAAATAAAGAATGTCAGTTACACAAGGAAGTTCTCAGGCAAAACAATGCCAGATGACGTGAGGAATATGATTTAAGTAACATTAATTAAAATGTTAAGATTATTGCTGCCACTCATATCAACAGCACTGCTGTGCTTACTGATTTCACATCAAGAAAGACAGAAATCATACAACATTTTTTAACATAACAACAGTAAACACAGCCTTTTTCTTTGACAACATCATGTGACTTATTCATTTCTGGCTTCTCAGTATGGTAACGAACACACCCTGACTCACAGTGAGTATTGTTGGCTTTTGCCTGCAGCCCTGTGTCTAACAGAAATTCAACAACCTTTGCTAAAACATAAAATCTCATTTCATGTGGAGAAAAGTTCTGTCCAAACATATATTATGTAACTGGCTCTGTAGGATGAGATGCCAGACTCCTGCCTCCAGCAGAGATACAACAGGATGTCCCTACATGGTTGTTCTGGTTTCTTATTACAGCAGTGATCTATGAACTGAAGCAAGTGTCAGTTACAGGAATAAAAATTATGTTAAATTAAATGTAATTTTCCAAAGCTGGTTAGAATACCACAGCAAAAATACCAAACATGTAGTTCTGTTTAAACATGCAGCTGGATTCATTTTCATCACTGGTTTACGAGATAAAATACGACCGGATTGGACAGTGAGAAAGGCAGGTTGTTGTTTTGTGACAGTGCATGCTTTTGGTCTGCGTCGCAAGTGTGTGTCTGTGAGTGTGTGTATGTGTGCGGGTGTGTGTGTGTGTGTAAATCGTGCATTGTCTGTATGTGGTCAGAGACCAAAACAAGGCAGTCTAATCTTGGCAGACAAAACACAAAGAGATCCTGACTACAAATTAGCACCACACACACACAGACACAGACACACAAACACACACAAACACACACATCTGTGCAGCTGTAGTGCTTCTTCTTCACCTGTCTCTCCTCTTCGCTTCTTTCCTGTATTTTTGCCCTCATTTTATTTTCTTCTCTCTTTCATTGCCCATTTTTTGTTCAGAAGATTGTAAATCTGTAAAATTTACAGAGAAATAAAAACCTGAAGACGGTCTAGAGCTGTGTTCTGGTGTTTCTCTCACATTGTGTCAGTGTTTGACCACTGCCTGACTGATTCCCACTGGGCTTTGTAAAGCCTAAAAAATCCTAGGGGACTGGAGTCCTTAAAAATACACTGAAACATTAGCATTCTCTTCTTAATATGACGTAATTCTCCTTGAAAAAGCAGGTTGGGATGCTTTTCAGTTACTGCAGCATGAGGTCACCACTGAAGACTGTTTTCCAGGTAGTAGCATTTTTCCAGGACGTTGCCATGTCAGCCACTCATTTACTGAGTCCAGTAAATTAGTTGGTTATGATACAGTTAACAAGGGCTGTTTCAGTTGTAACTGGTCTGTATTATCTGAAATAAACCACATATATAATTGTAAAAAGTAATATTTCTCACTATAGTTCAGCTCAAAGAGAATGAACCACCTACTACATGATGCTGCTGATGTTACTGATCACACTGAGAAGTCCTATAATAAACTTCTTTTCATGATCCTGTTGAAAATAAAGAAAAACTCTTTTCCCAGAACGCTACACATGTATAAGACCAACACACATAAACACATACATACATATTCCCTTGCACACCCACACACACAGAAACACAACCTGTGCACACACTGTGTCCCTACGGTCCAACACTGAACCACACACTTGATGCAGTCCAGACCAGAGAGACCTGAGAAGCCAACACACACACAGATACACACACACACACACACATATAAACACACACACAGAGCCAGGTCTGAGGTGATGGTTTTGGTTGTGGTCCCAGTGAAAACGACACTAATTTGGAGCTAAGGAGCTTTGGCGAGCTGAGTCAAGATTCCATAAACCTCCAACTGTAGAAGCCGAGAGCTAATCAGAAGCTAGCGACACCAAGGTAAAGTAAATGAGGTCAATGCTAATGCTATTGTGATGCTAACACAGTGATAACACAGACCACCTTCGCTTAAATTGCTAATCTGATCAAACACACTGGTGCCTTTGTAGTATGACCTCCACACACACTTATTTAAACATACACATGCATGCACACACAACACAAACTTTCATAATCATGAACACACACACACAGACACATACACATAACCATACAGATACACACACTGCTCACAAACTTCAAAAAGCACACTAAATAAGTTGTACCCACAAACACACCATTGGCAGCTGTGAGTGTGTACCTGTCTGTCTGTGTGTGTGTGTGTGTGTGTGTGTGTGTGTGTGTGTGTGTGTTGCCCCCGCCATGCCTGTTTGCTTTTCTCTCAATGGTCTCCTTTGAAGGAGGGAGGAGAGGAAGAGAGCAAGTGGAGGAGACGCAGAGAGAGGGGGGAAAAAAATGAGGAGAACTCTGGGAATTCACTGCAACAAGATAAATATCCTCTGCTTGGCGTCGCGAGGCCGCCGCGCTCTCACTCTGACACACACACACACACACACACACCCTGATTACAGAGTAAATATGTGTAATCTTACAAATCGACTATTGTTTGTGACAAGGAAGAAACAAATGCGCACATACACAACATGCAGAAACAGACATGTTGACTTTGGAGAAAGTGAACTGGTGGAGGTGATCAGTCATGAAGGCTCTCTCACTCACACACACACACAGACAAACACACACACACACACAACTAACGTGTTCAATGTGCAGACATTTTTTTCTATTTATTTCAATAGTCCAGTCTCTCAGTCACTCTGCATCACTCTTCACAGAGCAACACAGGCAAAACTAAGTTTTACAAACCCAGTGTTGTTCCCAAACTTACATCCCTGTGAAGGTAAATTGCAGGAGTGAGTAACAACACAATGCAGAGCACTGCAGCACATACACATTCAGAAGCTTTCAGCTGCTTTTTTCAAGAACAACAAAAAAATGTAGATAAGAGAAAGTAGAAAAGTTTTCATTCTCAGTCTTATATTTCACTGCATCTGAGACGTAAACACACGCACAAATATTTTCCACCATATGCCCAAAATCCATTAGCTACAGCTCTGAATGCAGATCTGTATATATTGTTCCAGTTTATTATAGTTGGACAGGCTGCCAACTTGTCCCTTTGTGTGTATGGTTTCCATACATGCAGACCACATGACGCGCTCTGCACACAGCTATATTTACAGCTAATTAAATAATGGAATGACACGCAGACACAGGGATCATTGTTGTTATGGCATTTCTTTAACGGACAGGAATTTATTCATCAGATGCATGTGGCAAATTTCCTCCGTCATGTGGGTAAAGTGTGTGTGTGTGTGTGACTGTGTGTATATACTGTATGCTGGTGTGTGTAATCTTATTATAATGGAGTGTATCCTCTACAGGCCCTCAGACAGAGTCCTGCTGGTTTGAACAAAGAGCGATTAGACTGACTGACCTGGGATCGGATATTAAACACATTACAACACAGTCAGTCTGATAACATTTATTACTGTGCTCCTGTGGTTTGCACTAGGCTGCATAATCTACTTTACCTTGCCAGACCGTCCACTCCAACTTATTCTATTTTCCTTTTACCTTCCTTCATGTTTTTTTCCTTTATTCATATTAAAAGCTACTGCTCACTCTAATTTGCATTAAGCATGGAAACTTTTATTTTCAGTTACTGATTTTCTTTGGTTTATAAACTGAGAAGCTGTCTTTAATGTATTAACTCCCCCTATTTTTTTTCACTTCAGTCCACTACCACTAGTACAGAACACAAATGGACATTTTCAATCAGCACTCCTCTGTGGGCTTTTTACCCATAACGTCACTGAGAGCGTACAAGTTTACAGTCTGTGGTCGAGACGGTCGACAGCATGAAACTCCACACATTGTCTTGTGAGCTGCAGAGTTGATTTCATTTACTCTACGGCCAAACAAAAGCTTCCCACGACCAAAGCAGAATGTAAACAGCACCCTGTTGTGGTTTTGTATGTTACAATCGAAACTTGTGTGCCAGAAGAATGAGGCGGGGAGTTTTTAAACCACGACACAGGGTCAAAATTGACCTTTGACGCCGAACTGAATGAACTGGGGCGTCGATGTGAACTTAACCAGGGTGGTTAGCAGTGATGGTCCAGCCACAGTTTCCCAGATCAGTGTCCACTATCGAGGGGTGTAAAATCAGATGTGGACTGTTGGCACTGAACAATCAGACAGTTTAATTAAAGCTGCTGGATAAAAAGCCTCCAGTCTATAATATCTGCTTCTTTAATCTCCTCCCAGCATGACAGCTTTCCAACATGGATGACTTATTAAATCTCTGCTTGGTGCCCAGCAACAGAACAGAATGAGAAATGGTGTGGTAGGCATGGTGGGAAACTTCTTTTTAATATATTCACTGGTCAAAACTTCAGTTTGAATATTTTTAGGAGGAAAACCGCTAACAGGAGCACAGCAGGAGCCGGCCGATGATTCTCTCTTCAGAATATCACATTTTTATTAATTACAATTTTTCTTGTCTGTGTTTACCTTTAGATTACTTTACCTGAAGACATGGGGTCACTGTTTTTATTTCCTTGTTCATACATCTTTGTTTGTTTTCTGCCTCTCTGCCTTATATCTATTTTCTCTTTCTTTTACAGTTTGTATTTATCTTAATGTATATCTTCTCAGTTCCTTTTCTCTCTCAGTCTTCCTTGCACTCAGTAAACTTTCTCTGTCTGTTTCCTCTCTTTTGTCCACCCTCTGTGGTGTGGAGAGATCGGATCACTGTTATTTGCAGGACAGACAGCAGACAGATGAAAGCAGATCAATAGGAAATAAAACAGACAATAAAAGTCAGATTTGTTCTTTGATTCTTTCAGCTGTGGGATCAGAGGACAGGAAGGGAAGGAGAGGAGGGAGGAGAAGATCGTTTACGACTCCCTCTCTGTCCATCTGTCTGATTCAGATCTATCTTTTCAAATGACTTCTATCTCTGTTGCTTTATCTACATTTCTTTGCTGCTGTTATACTTCTATCACTCTTTCATCTCTGTGAATTTATTCTCTTTTTAATCTCACTATTTGCTCTATAATTTCATTTTGCTTCAAAATCTTTTTGAATCAAATTTCTTTTTGTGATGCAGAGAGAGACTTGTTGCTCTTTCTTTCTTTTCTTTTTTTATGTCTTTTTTATCTCTTAATCTTTCTATTTCCATCCATCTCTTCTATCTTTCAGCATCCATCTAACGTCTTCCAACTCACTTTCACTCACTCACATTCCATGTCCTCATATTTCTTCTTTTCCATGTGACTTTATATTTGGTAAATCCAAAATTCATTCTTTGTATTTCTCTGTCGTTCCTGCACTTTTCATCTGTCTATCTCTTCTATCTTTCTCTGCCTTTCACCCTCTGATCCCCTCCTCACCAGTCCCTAACCCCTCCCACCCCTGACCACATCCATGTGTTAATAATAAAGTCTCCCCCAGCTCCACCACATCTATGAGGAAATCCTCTGGCAGGTCATCTATGTCTGTCTGATAAAGAACAGTACATATGCTTCGTCCTTACCACTTCTCTTCCTCCCTCTGTGATTCTTTTTATGCGACTTTCATGCTACAGCTTATGTCGGATCCAAAAACCTGGCCTGACCCTACTGGAACCATTGTGTGGATTGTGTGCTATCCCGCCCGCAACCGCTGCAGCATTTAACGAGCCCGAACCTGATTAAAATCTAGGGAAGATAAATAAAATGAAACTCGACCTGATCAAGCCCGAGGGAGTTAGGAGAAATTAGAGCCAGACTGGGCCCGAACTCGTCTGGTCAGGGCGGAGCTGATTCAGTTTGGGCTGAGAACCAAAGCTCTATGACAGAACATTTATCTGATCCTACAAATATAATAAGGTTTTACAAAGCTAAATCTGAAACACTTTAACTTTAAACAGACTTTTTAATGACCTAATGATACCTGGAAGTGAATGGAAGACCGATTTTGATCCAAAATAATGAAATCAAGTTGACAACATCAGTTGATTTATTTTGAGTTGTTTGTTGAGAGGCAGAGAAATAGATTAAAAGTAAAATTACAGGAGGGAACAAACACGTGAAATTCATTTAATGCAACATGTGGAGCAAACCTGTTTCCCACAATGAAAAAAAGATTTCTTTAAATAGTTGAGTTTAGGACCTTTCTAGTTTATGAATTCAGTCTCATTCAAGAAACCAGTAGTACTGCTCCACACTAGAATGGCAATGGCATCAACTGCATGTTCTAATGTTTAAAATGACCTTTGTTAAAATTTCCTGAGAATATACCACACATGGTCGTTGAAAGTATCTTCTCTGAGAGTGTGACGTTACAGCTTTACACAGCTTACCAACAGTCAACGTTGTTTTCTTTAAACCATAATCACCAACTATTCTTAACCATTAAACAAATCTAAAACCTGCATCCGTCACTTTTGCTCAGTTTTGTCTCTACCAACTCCTGAAGGAAATATCTGACTTTTCAGCCGCTACATGCTTCACTATGAACAGATAATGTGAAATGGGTTTTGCTCTGAAAGCAGCTGCCTGTTAGAGCTGGAAATGGCAGCGATGAGATGAGAGTTATGACAGTGAACCACAACAAACTTACAGGTCATAAAACAATGAACTTAAAGACACTATAAAGCTCTGCAGAGCTGATGGGACCTACATAGCTAGGTGATAATCATTTGCAAGTTCAAACTGTTTGGTCACATGCGTCATTTTGTAGGGTCGTGACAAGTAACCTGTTTTGTTGCTTAGACTGGTATGAATGCAAAAGGAAAATTAAAATGCTCAACAAGAGGAAAAGCACCATCCTTCCCTTCCTAACCAGCCTACCTGCCCTTAGGGAAACACCTGGCATCAGCCTCAGGAGGCTCTGTGTGTGTGTAAGAGTGTGTGTGTGTACAGGGTAAAGTTGGCTTCTCATCAGGAGATAAAAGGACAAAATCCCACACCCTGGAGGAAGCCCACCCCCATCAGACACTCACACAGTCACATACACAGAACACTGAGTGTCAGTCAGCTGAATGAAAGACAGCCATTCATTGATAAGACAGACAGTCACATAAACAGACTGTCTGAAGGAAAACGAACCAGACCACCGTCACCCCTCTGTGCTCCATTCAGCCTCGAGAGGGCTCTCAGTGTGTGAATGTGTGAGAGAGGCAGAAAGCACTGATGAGTGTAAATGTGTGCATTTCTGGGGCGAAACATCTCCTCTGGGAAGTCAGAAAAAAGAGAGAGAGACAGAGAGACAGAGGAAGTTCCTCAGCTCTCATCTGTCTTTTAATCTGATACACAAACACACAGGGCAGCTAAGAGCCTGCCATTCACACACACACACACACACACACACACACACACACACAGACTCTTCATGAACACACACTGTTAATATGAAAACTGACCAACACTCAACTGAGACAAGAGTACATGCACTTAAGCAGCTGCACACACACACACACACACACACACACAGACTTACAAGTATGCACACACATACACACATCTGGGAACTAGGAGGCTAGGAATGTTTTCTGTACCTGTGCTAACACAATACCCGACACCCACCTTTGAGGTATATGGAAATATTCATTTACAAAACACATGCTGCACTTTTCGACCTTGGTGGAGCCCATTGTCTTGTCATAGGTCTTCCATGCATCCCTTTTGGATTTGGTCCAAATATCTGGACTTGTAAAAACCTCTAGCACAGGGAACGAAACATGCAGACATAACCTGCTGAAATGCCTGCACTTATTCACGTACAGAAAAATATCTGAACACAGTCGCTGATGTACACATGCCATCACAGATGTGTAAACAAAATCCTCTGATATATGAATATATAGATTAATGCGCATACAGCCATGAATGTGAAAACACACAAATGGCCAAATGAAACATTAGTACACATACATATATGCAGACATGCTTGAAATATACACTTCCTCATGCACTCTCAGATACACACACAGACACGGGGATTGAGAGGCCTGGCTGTTAATGGCGGTGGTCCTGCGCTCCACAGTGGGATCTGTGTTTAGCCATGTTTAGAGCTCCATTTGGGGCCAGATAAATCAAGCTGCTGTCTACCAGAAGCCTCCATTAGGGGCCCTGCGAGGCTCCTGGACAGCCTGTCAGTCACCCCGTCAGTCAGCAAGCCGCCCTCTTCCAGCGTTTGAACTCATAATTACAGGGAGGCTCAGCTTGGCTCGGCCGGGCCCAGCTCCCGAGTCCCCCCCCCAGCCACCTCCCAGACGGCAGCATTTGCTAGCCCAGCGCTAATGCTAATACTAACAAACGACGGACGTTTCACCTCCAGAGGAAACAGCACCGGGGAAAATATTTATGGAAACTGAAAAGCCTCCCTCCCTTTTTCTGCCCCTTTTGGCCTCTCTTCATCCATTTCCACAAACCCCTCCTGGAGCTTTTAGTTTTTATTTCTTTGAGTGACAGTCCAGGGTTTCCCCTCAAATTTGAGAGGGTTCAGCACGTTAGTTAGTTAGAGGAGCACTAGCACCAGGCTAACCTTTGTCTGCCACAGATTAATCACACCAGCACCAGTTAGAGGGGAGAGTGTAAAACACAGGGGCCATGATGACTGATGGCTTTTTAAGGAGTGACAGGGGAGGGAGGAGGAGGAGGACAAACACCTCAGATCAGGACAGAAGACAGAAACGCTCAGAGAGCAGAGTTTTGTCCATAGCTGGTTTGTCTTCTCAACAAGCCACTTTGACACGTAACAAACAATCATTCATGAGTCTTACTCTATTCTGAAACTCATCAATCATATTCGGCTGGTCAAGCAGTTCAAACATCGGGTGTATTTTGGAATCCAGCCACTGTGGTCGTCAGATGAAAAAGTTTCCTGCGCTTACACGTACACACACATAAAGTCAGACGTGGCTCGCCAGCTCTCAGGAATTCATGAATAAAATATAGGCCCATAAAGGCAGCAAGAACAATGGAAATATTATCCTCTGCTGCATAAATGCACAGCCGACCACAGAGTATTCTCACAGGGAGCTCGTTCCTCTTATCTCTGACGGCTCGTCGGCGATGGCCGGCCGCTGCGTGTACAGACAAACACCGCTAACGAGGGGGAAATCCCCTCCCATCACCCAAGATTGATGCAGAAAATTTACCCAGCAGACATTCCTCTGGGCCGAAATGAAAGAGGTGCCTGGTTCACCAGCATTCCTGATTGGCCACACATTCCTCCGCCATTTTAACAAGAGTGTGATTGCTGGCATGGAGCCACAGCTTCATGAGGTGAATATCCGCAAAATTTCAACTTTATAAACAGTCCCATGAGATTTCACCTGGGGAAGGTTTTAGACCAGGGACTCATTCAACTGCCTTGTATTGACCGACGATAGGAAAAGTTAAGGAAAAACGTCCTACCTCCCTTTGTCAGGACCACCGATGTGCCATTGAGCAAGGTGTTAAACATAAAACTAATGAAAATAAGGAGCTAAAAGTTGCACTCGTTTGGTTTCAAACTGGTTTGTTTACAATCTCCTTTTCAAAAGAGAGAGATGTAAGAAACAAGAACAGAAAGGTCTGAACTGAAATAAACTTGTGAGGGAAAATGAAAAAGAAAGAAATAAGGAAATATACATAAAAAGAAAAATGAACAGAAATAAAAAGGCTGGAAAGCAAGAAATAGTAAAAGACAGAAAACAAAGATTGAGAGAATTAAAAAAGTGATAGAAACAATGAGAGAAAATGCTGCTAGATAGATTGATAGCGACAGATAGACACAGTAAATAATCAAATTAAAAGCATATTTGATTTTAGGCCTATCCAACTCCCCTGCCAACATTTTATTTAAAACGGGGATGTGATGTATCCTTAAGAAATGCGTCCTATTAAAAAAGCCAAACTGCTGAGCTGGCCCCAGCCTCAGCAGCATGACTCCTAATACTGACATGAATTATTAATTTGACGCATTCATCACTCTTCCGACCAGCCATCGATAGCCTCCATTATGGCGGGTGTGTATACATTACAGAGTGTATAGTGTGTCAGAAACTTCCCGCATACGAGCCGCTGGATGGCGGGAAGAGAGGAAGACGGAGAGAGAGAGAGAGAGAGAGAGAAAGGAGAAAGAGAGGTGATGGACAGGAGTGACAGCAGAAAGCATTAGCTGGAAAAGGCAGAGTCATGAAATCAGAGCTAGATATCAGACAGAAAGAACAGTGTGAAACAATGGCATTTTGACAGGTAATTCAAACTGCAGATTGGAAGTCACAAGGTTAAAGTTTTATTGTGATGAATATATGATAATACAGTAAACTTCAGTTAAGTTTATAATGAGTACTCAAACCAATGCCTGTTGTGCTAATAAAACAGTAAGGTGATTTTTGTTTAGTTTTTTACTTCACAGTGTCGGGGGATTGATCCTCAGATCACTGAACCAGCTGGTGCCAACATCGAGCTGAGATCGCATGGGGATACGTGCTATTTCTATGCATGTTTAACAGCTGAGCAGGGGAAGTACAGGGGTAATTTTCCAAACTTACTATTATATCCTCTCTGACTCTTTAGAGCTCAGGTGAGACAGGTGGTCAGTGATTAGATATTGGCCCAATTTTATCACTCGATTCTCTAAAATATCCATTAAAATACAGTTTTTTCTCCTGGTTTCTTTCTCTCTTTCAATGTGGCGACGCTGCTGCAGGATTTCAATACATCTTATTACCACACACATTTTAGTACAGTGCACTCAAATTTTGGAGATTACTTTGCTGATCCCTGTCTGGCCTGCCTACAGAAACACAGCTGATGAAGTATTAACCCAGTAAGTGTTGCTGATTAAGCTGTTAAGGCCGTTTACATTAAACAGAGCAAGCGTATTAACATTTAAGGCAGACATGTTTAGATCTGCTTCCCTGATAGCTTATCCTTACAAGAACCAAACCAATCCGAGGTGAACACCGTTTATTTGGCTTAGAATGGCATTAAGGACTTCAACAGGCTCATTAATTTTCTGTCATTAAGCGCCAACCAATGTCTCTGAACTCTGAAAGTTAATCTGCATTAAATGAATGTACAGTTAAAGGACCGTGCTGGACAGAGAGAGTGGCTCTGATCACAGAGAGCCAAACACTGACGTACTGACAGCTCTAACAGCTAATGAAGAGATGATGTCACACTGCCTCGCTACGCTAACGAGATGCTAATGGATGGTGGAGCAGATGACCGCCAAGCCGGCCTCTAGAGTAAACAGCAGGAGCAAGGAACCATCACTTTGTCTCATACACATGCACACACACGCACAATATCTGTGACACTAGATGTAGTTCCACCCTCACATACGTCAAAGTTTGACAAAGGGCAAGACAAAAGCTTAATGGCTGCTTTGTTTTAAAATCAGCTTTATTCTGATCTCAACTACAGCACGGGCACACACACACACATACACACGCACACGCGCACACACACACACACACACGCACACACACACACACACGCACACACACACCACACACACACAGCCAGAGAGGGAGCGAGGCACAGAGAGAGTGTCTACAAATGGGCGTCTATACAAGTGTATCAGTAACAGGTTTTATCTGTTTAAACTAATGTGACTTCATGCTTGTGTGCATTCACTTTACTGTGTGTGTGTGTGAGTGTGTGTGTGTGTGTGTGTGTGTGTCAAACTGGGTGTGAGCTCACAGCTAATCACCGAAAGAGAGGAAGTCCATAAATCATCAGAATACAACTCTCACACTGTAAATCTACACTAACACGTCATCGCTGTGTGTGTCTGTGTGTGTGTCTGTGTGTGTGAGTGTGTGTGTGCCTTTGTGTGTCTGTGTGTGAGTTAATGAAAGACAGCACAAGACTTTTTCTCTCTCAGGTTTAAACAGAGTCAAACAATAGAAAAAAGTTTCTATTTCCTGCTGCTAATCTGCAGATAAGTCGGCAGTGGCAGCAGGGTAGGTGAGGTTGCCTAGCCAGAGTTTCTTCTCCCCGGTCATGACCTCCAGTGACCCCTGAGGCTTCCTACAGTGCTATCTGGCCTGATGGATATCTGCCTCCTGCAGTCTTAGACTGCTTGGGTCTCATCTCAGAGACGCCAAGCAACTGAACTGAACCTTCAGCAAAAACTTTCTACTTCCAGAAACCAAGTCTTCTTTATTACTAACGTAGGCACTAAAGTGTGTGTGTGTGTGTGTGTGTGTGTGTGTGTGTGTCTGACCTGGCTGTAAGTAGCATCCAGCAGTGTGTCCAGGTTCTGCAGTGGTGCTGGGGTTTTGTCTTTGAATCGAGTCAACAGGCGGCGCTGGATGGCTCTGAACTGAACCGCTCGCTCTGACAGCAAGTCCTGGTACTGCTGAGCACTGACACGCAGCTGAAACACACACACACACACACACACATATAAAATAAAAGGAAGCACAAGATGACTTCTCTATGAAACACTTGGAAACACCAACAAGTTTAAGTCATTCTCAAGGTGAAATGAAGCATCAGCTATAAACAAACCTCAGCAGATGTTGATCTCATTGCATACATCTATCAACTGTGTGTGTGTGTGTGTGTGTGTGTGTACCTGGAAGTGGTGGTCTACTGACAGGAAGTACTCCTGCAGTGGAAGCGGTCCACTGAAGCTTTTCTTGAAGTCCTTGACTCCCAGCTTGGAGAAATGTTGGTCGAACCTCTGAACCAGCTCCTTCACCACCAACCACATGTCCTCAAAACTGTCACTCTGGATACGGTAACGCTCTGACAAACAAAGAGCAACATTTAAATGAGGGTTAGGTGAAGTAACCTGACAATGATACATACAATTAAAAATTAAAACATGCAAGACATCAAAAATTGTGCTAAGAAGTTACTAAAAGTATAAAAAAAGTAATTGAGCCTATCTCTAATCTAATATCTCTAAAAGGCTCTAATAAGTTACTAAAGGTAAGTGGTACAAAAAGCTGAAGACAGGTTTTAAGACGTATCAAAAGTTACTGAAATGAGCCAAAGGGGTATCAAAATGTTTAGAAAATTGTTGAGAGGCACCAAAAAGACAAGAAATCTAGATATCATTTGGAAACTGGTCACATGTGAAACCAGTGCTCTATCACAGATAGATCATTTCCACATTTCCACCCGTCTTGATAGAGGTACACCAGAAAACCCCATTCATCACTTGGTGCTGTTGTCAGACTCACGGGAGGTCTTGGAGGCCAGCACAGTAACCTTGGCTCCTGACAGGAACTGGAAAGCCAAAGTATTCCCGTCCTTATCTTCTGATTTTGCTGAAAACTCTGCAGAGAGAGACAGAGAGCGGCGTGATGAGACAGATAATACAGCCTATCATGATGCAGGACGCCAACAAAGGTGAACAAGATACAGTCACACTGTTCACAAAGACACACAATATGAGCTTACACAAATCACTCCTCACAGAAAAAGCACACAATCTGTATGAACACAGAGTGTGTGTTTAGACGTCAGAGCTGCTGATTGTAGTCGATTGTCAGATAACTGGGAAGGAGAACAGAGATTGCCAGGGTTCAAACATTCACACACACTCACACACACACACAGACACACAGAATCACAAATAAATAAACATGCATAAACACACTCATATAAATACACAACCATGCAAACAGATACAACAGTTGATTATTCACATAAACGTATACACAGTCACGCAGCTACATCTCTCTCATTTCCTCCCCTGGTTTCCTCCTCATGCTCGTGACACTTGGCTCAGTGTGACGCCCTCCGGTGGCCACTTCACTGGTCCTGAGACCTTAAGCTTCATTAATTATATGAAGTATCTATCTCAGAAGTGCTGAACAGACTTGTATCATAATCCCTGTGTGAAACAAAATTGATTGTTTCTTCACTGATATCCCTGATTGATTTTGTAAATGGCCTGCATTTGTATTTAGCGCTTTTATCCAAAGCACAGGCTGTGAATGCATTAGTGGACAACCCACTCTACCTGAGAGAAACTGAGAACAGCATCAGCAGAACATCAGTATGTATAAGTGTCTGGTTATTTGGCCATGCGTCACCTGGGAAGATGGAGTTGAGGTTGACTGGTGGCTGATTGGTATCCACAGTGATCTTAAACTTGGTGGTTTTGGCCGGAGAGGAAAGAGCACACACCAACGCCAGAGGAAGACTGAACCTGGACTGGAGAACCCTGGGAACTCCTGAGAAAAAGAAAATGTGTCAAAATGTAAAAACATTTTCAATGCTGCTGGACTTTCTCCAAGTTCACAGTTTAGTCCTTCCCGTTTTCCATTTTGTAGCACTGCCACTGACCTGCCAACACTTGTGGAGGGTATTGATCTACAACACTTTCCACTTGACAGCAGCTGTTTGCAAAACCCTTACAGTTATATATTTGTTTGCAAAGTAGAAACTAAAAATATGCATTTTTCTTAATTACTTTCATTTATTATTATTAATCTTCCTCCTATAGATCTTTTCCTGAAAAACACCCTTAAGGTCACAACCCACTTCCCCTTTAAATGGCGCCCATCTCCCTCAAACTCCCCTATGGCGAATCAAACGAGGTCGGAACATCAGCCTTTTAAGCTTTCTCTCCAAACACAAGTCAGGTTAACATTTGTTAACATAGTCAACACTGCAGATATTCAGATTACACGAGTATCTGAGAGCTACGAGACCAAGAGACTCAACATCAACACCGAGTGTGGAGGCGTGTTTGTCGAAGATTCGAAAGGGAAGTTTTGTGAAAAGTGGAGTGAAATTTTGAGAAGAAAAAATGAGAGGGGAGGAGGAGAGTTAAGGCCAACTATAACTATGTTCTGAGCCTAAGCAGTGCTGAGCTTGGCAGAAATCTACACTTAGCTAGAATAACAGAGTGAGGGAAAGGAGGGATGGAGGAAAACAGTTGTTAAGAAGAAATGGAGTGAGGGAACCTGGGGAGAGGAGGTGAGCTAACGACAGGAGGGGGAGAAAACCTGAGTTGAGCAGAAAAACGAGTGGAAATAAACCAGCGTGAGAGAGAGACTGAAAGAGAAATAATATGAGAAACGACAACCGGGGGTGGGAGGGTTTAATTATGGAATGTTCCAGGTTATTACAGATAGTAATAATTACCTGCAACTACTGTGCACCTTTTCGTTCCAGACATGAAATTATTATGTGAAACATTCAGTTTGGTTTGAAGACATGAACTAAGGCAGGGAAAGAAGGGAAGAGGTAAAGCCAAGGAAAACAGCTGAAGTAGGCATGAGGAGAAAAAGAAGTTTTGGAGAGGAAGAAAGACTGTAGTCCATTTTTTTCCTCTCTTCACTTGCTTAATTTTTCATTGACCCTTTGTCCTGGGTGACTGAACAGTTAAACAACAAAATCACATCCAACAAATACAACACAGAGGGTTAGATACACATGTTGTCAAAGTGAATGTGCAGCATGTTTACTCAATTTAATATATTTACTCAATATTAGAAGTGGAACCCTCATTCTGAATACTAACAATTCTCCAACAGTGATCAATCATTGAACAGCAGAAACATTAGATCCAGATCTCTGCCAAAATATGTCACGTTTTGAGTTAATGGAGAAAGTATTTCTTCAGTTTCTTAGCCTGTTTACTACACATCACATACACCTAACCTCTCTGAAGACCATTTTCCAAGCTGCACCACTGCGTTTTTCAGTAACGTTGACAATAATCAGACTAGACATGATGTACACTGTGATGGATTGCCTGACCCAAACAGGTTTCAAGTCTCTCCAAGTTGAATTTCATAACAAACTGAGATGAATGAAACTACTGGCTGCCCCGAAAGGAAGGAAAAAACATTTTAAAAAATCAGAACTTCTATGCTTGGTATGCTTTGGAAAGTGGTCAACACTAAGGTAAAGTATATGTGATATGTAATGAATGGATAAATACTGTAGGCAGAAACAGGTATGGTCGTTTAAAATCCCCTTTTTTCAAACTATGAAACTGGAGGTTTTGATTGATCATGTTCGATATAGTTCATAAGCTCACCAGAAAATAAAAAAAACAAGCTTATGTAAATAAAAAACAAGTATATCTCTTGGTGTGGAAGGATCCATTTGCAGAAATGGAGCAAACTGGATCAGTTTTGAGAATGAGGTGCCACAAATGTTCCAGAAACGTTTAAAAGCAGTATCTGTATCATTTGACTGCTACCACTGCCTGGTATATCAGTGCAAACTAGATTTCACTGAGTAGCTGAATCAACAAATCAAATATAAATACACAGAGTAAGACTCTAAAGCAATAGTGTTGCTGACAAACACTCCAGAGTGTAACCTTCACTTTAAGGTAAGAAAATGGTATTTAGTTCAGTGATATAACTTTGCAGGGATGATGAGAAATGAAGGTCCTGGCACTAAACCACTGAAACCAAAGTGTTCCAAACCAAACCAAACCAAACCAAAGTTTCCTTGTGCAACACCAAGTTACCTTATTCTCAGCAACTTAGCAAAGGGATGTTTTATGAAATATATAGTAAGCAGAGTAATGAAATGAAGTCAAAGAGACGGGGAGGGGGAAGGACAACAGAGTGAAAACGAAGAGAGATGGAGATGAATGAGATGAAAAGAAAGATGACAAGATAGGAGAAAGAGAGGAGGATGAAATGGAAGAAGAGGAAGGGAGTGGAGGTCATGAAAGGCTGGAAAAGACAGGGGAAACATTTTTCCATCTCAAATTCAGCATCGCCATTTACTAGTCACCACTGTGTGGATGTGTGGGTGTGTGTGTGTGTGGTAGTAAATCTCGTCTTGTTCCACTCCACCTCTGTACATTCCCAGGCTTTCATCGGCAGGTTACACCCACTACACAGAGATTTACCTGCTGAGTCTGTGTCAGTGTGTGTGCTACTACAATTTCATAAAGCAAACTTTTTAAACTTTTTTTAAAAAAACGTCAGGACATCTGCGAGACTGTTACTCGGGAGTTTCCACTATTGACCCAAAACCTTTGATTTTAACTTTATTCACATTCTATTTTCCTTCACTGTATTGTATTACTAATTGTTGCTAAAAGTGACTCTCAGGGATGACTGAATGTTTTATCAAGGAAACAACTAAACACTTAAATTGAAACTAGGACGAATGGCTTCAAATTTCTATTTCATGAGGGACGCAAGCAATAAACACACTGCAGCTTGTTATAATATGTTCTAATAGATTTGTGAGAACTTAAAAAAAACCTGTGGGAAAAAAATGTGCCTGAAATGAGCTTTTACAGTGCTGTGATTTACAGATTGTAGAATGAATCATTTTCTTGTCCTGCAGGTTTATGAATAAGCAAACTTCAGAGCACCAGAGAAGAACTGTGTTATCCTTTGTGTTGATGACGGTAAAAAGTAAAAAGTTTTCTCAGCACAGCCCTGACATTCACTGCAGGAGCTTGTTCACTGGTAACCTCACTGTGCCAGTGCAGTGGGCTCATGAAATCAATGCAGTGGCTGCTTTTTCTGACACAGAGCTAACGTCAGTCTGAACACAAACTAAGCCTTTTCACACGACTGCATAAAGTCTCACTATTGTGATTTTATTTTCACCATCTTCTGATCAGCGTGAACAGTTCAGTCCAGCTGACTCGAACACATTCTGTTTCTGCTAAAGTCATATCCTAAAGTCACGTCACTTACACAGGAGCCGAGTTTAAAAGCTGGGTCAGGATTTGTGTCAGTTGCCATGGCAATAAATAAATGTTGCATCATTCACCCACGTCACATGTCACAGTTTAAGTCAGCGCTGATGACACGAAGGTTGACAAGATACAGTGGAAAGAAAAACAGCAGGTTGTTGGTGTTTGAGGAGATGATTGAATTCAGAGCTCTGGAACTGAGACCTGCAGTGAGACTGAAGCCAAAGAGTGAGTAAGTGACTAAATACGGTTTCTCAGTTACAGTAAACTGAGGTTTCTGTGTTTGTCTTTACAGATTCTTCAATTCATTTACTGCTTGTCTGGATCTACAGTCATTTGCTGTTTGAGATGTAGAGTGTAGATATATCTGAATCTGTATATACATTAATGTTACATCTGACCCCTGACCGACCCCCTGATACTGGTGATATGGGAAATGACGCTTTGTCTACTGTTAAAGACACTTAAAATCACAACTGAGCGCCACTGCTGCTACTTGTTAAAGCTGCTGTATCTCCGCTGTACCGCTGTCTAAAAGGACTGATTCCAATTATCTGGAATCTACGTTTGTGTCTGTGTGTGTTGGAGACAGAGGGGGAAAGAGAGAGAGAGAGAGACCACAGAGTTTATTTGAGTAGAGGACCACTGTACAGGATCAGGTTCTCACCGCAGCTGCAGTGATGTCAGCCATGTGTGTGTATGTGAATTGACGTGTATGTACATTAAAGACTCGATATGTATGTATTTTACATACATGCTCATTCTTTGTGCGTGTGTGTCTTTTTATTATTTCCTCTGTGATACACATGCAGCCGCAGTTCACCCCTGTCTTCAACAAATCATGTTCATACGCAGCTACTCTGCGTTAGTGATTTGCCTTAAATGGCCCTGATCAGAGCCAGAAAGTCCAGGTGCAGAATTCTGGATCTGACATTTTTATTCTGTAATAACGACCAAGATCTTTTCATAAATGTAGCCAAGCCTCAATAATGCTGTACTGTTGACTCAACACTTAAGTTTCTGAAATCAATACAATTTTTTAAAAATGGAAATTATAAACATGAATAAATCAAATTAATGCTATTGTGTAATGACTGCTGTCAAACACGAGCAACAAAGCTTTTAAAAAATATATTTCCACATCGACTCAACTGACGCACATTTATGGAACTATTACATATCTATTTGCAATACAATTATATGAATCAACAGTCTCACTAACCAAGGGCTTAATGTTCAATAAACACTGTGTACTCTGAGTTGTAAATGCTGACACATATTTCTGTCTGATACACTGAAGAAAAACCTGTAATTTTGTCAGTTTATGTTTCCTAAAAATATATTTGGCTGCTGCAAAATCGCTGCATACGAAGATGATTTGCAGTTTGAGACAGGGAGAAAGAACGCACACTGCAGTATGAGTCTGTGTGTGTGTGTGTGTGTGTGTGTACTACTGCAGGGCCTCTAAGCCCACTATAGATTACAGGACATCCTATTCTGTATCAGAGCACACAAACTCAGATGGACTAAAACAAACACTGGCTGACGACTAGGAACACTACGGCTGGAAGACACATACTGTGTGTGTGTGTGTGTGTGTGTGTGTGGCTTTGCTGAAAAACGTGAGTTGGTGCATTTCTGTATGTGTGTGTGTGTGTGAGACAGATGATATTTCTGTGTAAACTGCACCGTGTATAAAAGGCTAAATGGATATTTACTTATTCCATATAGTGAGGAAGTGTGTATGTGTGTACAAGTGTGTATGTGTACAGACTCTTGCCAAGTATCACGTTACAGGAACATAAACAGCAGGCAGCAGTCTCTTCCTGTATATACAGTAGCGTGAGTATGTGTGTGTGTGTGCACGCATGTGCAGGAATGCATATATATGATGTAGATATGATTATATGACTAATTCTAAGAAAATATTGGAGTGTATGTCCCGAATATGTGTATATGTGTAGGATGCGTCTACATATTTGTCTTTTTAACAAGGTGTGTGTGTGTGTGTGTGTGTGTGTGTGTATGCTTCTACTTAATCTATTCTACCCAGCACTACTATCCAAACACTTACCTTTGGGATTTAGCTCTGTAGAGAGGAAGAAGAGAAGAGTTAAAGGTTAAAAAACAGCAGAGGAAAGAGGTAGAGAGATACTCCTCTCTGTCTAGATTTATTCAGAGCAAACCAGTAAACAAAGCAGCGCTGGAAGATCTGGGCTCTGCTGTTCAAACAGGAGGGGATTCCCTGGGAAAACCTCCATCTCCCTCCATATGGACGTACACACAAAGTCAAAAAGCACTGTGGGAGCGCTCGGTTCGCCTTCCCACACACTTGGAACATTCAGCTGGAGGAGAACGCAGCCTGCCGACTAAGCCAAAATGATCACAAATATGATAAGTCATCCAAATCCAAAATTAAATAGCTGCCTGTCAAGAGGTTAGCATGAAAATCAGTCTGACAGAATCCGGAGAAAAAGACACCTAACGTAATAAAAGGATCAGTGTCAAGAGTTTCACTAATTTAGAAGACGAGAAGGTACTTTAAAAATTGAGACTACTTCGTTAAACTTAAAAGGTTGATTTTCTTTTTAGAGATATCAACTGATAAACCTGCATTGACTATTTCAACATGGGTAAAATATACTGACACCACAAATGCACAAAAAAAGTGGACTAAAGGCAGAGAGCACAAATCTGTGCATGTATTCAAGTCATAAAAACCATGAACATACCTGAACTGTTCACTATAATCAGCCACTGAGAAACTGTGTGTATAAGAATATAGTACGGAAGGCCAAAGTTGAAGAATGAAATACTAAGTATTGTACAGTGTATGGAATTTAATATACGGTAAATTCTACATTGACCTTTGTGCTTGCTGTGGCAGGCTAATGTAGGTGTAGAGTCAAATATCAGTGGAGGGGGAGAAAGAAAGAGGAGGAAGGAAACCAACACTGAGAAACTCTTTCTGTTGAGACAATGATGGACAATAAATGGTATAAAAGTAGTTTTGCTTAGTTTCTGTCTGTGTTTATATGTTAACCTAAATGAACCGAAACCAACGCCATACGGTGAGCAGTTAGTGCATAGTTTGGTGATGGACCAGAGGACCGGGCCAGCTTCAGCCACTGACACGAGCCAAGTTCCACCGCAGGAGAGGAGTTGAGTTTATTAGGGTTCAGGCCTGCATCCCTTCTTGGCTGTGGTCAACTAAGGCAGTCATTGGTATACTGGTATCGGTACAGCCACAGTGCTGTGTGTTGATTCCCTTGACATAAGATAAGATGCTTTAAGCATTCTGCATAGACGTGAAGATATATAAATATAGAAATGCTAATTTCTGTGAGGCCGTCACATTATATGTAAGCACGAAGCCAATAAGCTTCCACAGGCTTGTAGCAGGGATGCTGCACTTGCTCACAACAGCAAGTTTTTTGTGCGTGACAATTAGAATCTGCCCTTGTCTCCTAGTGGGAGGACTGATAGTGATCTGCCAAGCTGAGCAGCAAAAAAGAGCATCTCCTATCCCTGCTCCTCACCACCAGATTTTCCCAGCTGCTGTGGGATTCAAACAGTCAGCCTCCTGCTTCTCTAACCTTTAGGCTGCAGCAGTAGAAGTCTGGCAGATTAAGCTCTGATTTGATTGGTCGAAGAGGATTTCCTGCGAAGGTGAATGAGAAGCAGATGGCAGGTTGCAGGCCAATGAAAAGGCACTGAGGTGCTGAGTCAGACAGTTCACGAGTTATTAAACCTGATGAAAGTCATGCTTCCTTACTGCTGTCTGGCTTTCCTGTAGTAACTCAGCCTCGATCGTGCTGACTCTCCTGTCGTAATTCTGCCTTTTATCTAAATATTCTGATATTTCTAATCATTATTTAATGTCAGCATTAAAACTGTTTTTTAGATGTGTTATTTCTTCTCAGATAAAGACCAATATAAGAACATTTCATAGGGACAGTGTTCCAGCTATTCTTAAACTGTGCTAATATAAGGAATATAAATATGTTCACATTTAGCAGTATTACCTAATCCTACAATGCTAATGTTATTACTTTGTCTGTATCTCCTCTGACCACTGTGCAGTGTCAGACAAAAGAACAAAAAACCCAAACTGGGAGAAATGCAAAAAGATCAAAGGGTATACAAACGCAAAGAGGAAGGGAGAGAAAGAAAAAAAGCATAAATGTTGAGTGAAAGCTCCAGTTAAATGTAAAGGACATGTCAAATGGAGCAAAAAGACACTTACAGCACCCACAGCACACACACACACGGTAGCCACCCTTGGCCGGCTGCCAGCCAGTGTTCAATCAGTCTTTCCTGTTCTAAAATCTCCTGTAACGGCTGAGAAATTAGACTGGCTGAAATGAGTGAAATTCTGGATCCATTAGCCGGTGTAGTAGGAAAAAAAAAGTCAGTCTAGTGTTTCATGACTGCAAGCCTTTATTTTATCAATAATAACTGAGAAAGCTGAGAAGGTGTTCTTTTGTATAATTAACAGGACACAAACCTGCTCAAATTAACTTCTTTGATTTTACATTTTTCATTTTAAAATATCCCTTCATGACTTTCCTGAACTGCTTATGTGTGCAAATCAGAACAGAGCCAAGTACACATTTAACAAATAACATCCACATCACCAGGTTATAGCTGTCTAATACTCCATACTGAAACAAATAAAGTTCAAGGCACAAGTAGCTTCATCAACAAACCAAGGAACTTAAAACAGATCTACTGTTGACTTGTCAATGGGCTACTACAGCTATTAACATTCTAGATAAATATGAAATATAACAGTGATTCAAATTCAGTTAAATACAACTGAAAAGTAAAAAGCATTCTGTCTCTGCCAAGGCTGCAAAAACCTCGATAAAGTTGCTGAAAGTTGCTGCATCAACATGCACAGAAAGTAGAAGACTATCTTAGTGGTTCAACTTTCCACCAAATCTGTTACTAAGTTTTTGTTACGCAGTGAAATTAACAAACAGGGCTGAGAACATGATCTGCTTGGCAGATACAGCTAGCAACATCAGCAACATCAGCAACATCAGCTGGCTTGCAATGGTTCCTTGCAAATAGATTTCAGACCTGGCAGTTAAACAAGGACGGACCTAACGAAAATACTGCTGCCTTCTAGAGACATCAGCGTATGGAGATGCTGGTCACTCTGGCAAGCTTAATAAAACAGGAGAAAACAATGAAGACTGCCAACCAGCTCCCTAGGTTTCCACACGAATTGGCTTAGCAACCAATGAATCATGGCTGGCCGTGTTTTATGGAAATTATCCGCACAGTCGTAACTTATCTTTGACTGCTCAGATGAAAATGCCCATTGTGCATGAGGTAACAATGTACTGTAAATGCCAGCTTGACCACTTGATCCCTCTGAAGTGTGTTTGTGTAAAGCCCATTGTCAGGGTGTTAGGAAAATCACAGACGGCACTAATGAAATTCTTTCTAGATTGTAGCGACTACAGCCACCATCGAGCCTCCTTTGAAGGGCTTAAGGAGTCAACAGTCTTCTTAAATGTCAAAGCCTTTGTAGGGCTTAAAGATGGGCACAGCAGCCATGGGGTGGGATGCTGTTATGTGAGGTTGGTGGTGTTAAGGTGTAATCATCACCCCTGGGTGGGAGCGGAGAAAGAAAGGAAGAGATAGAGACAAAGTGATGCATTCCTCCCATACCGGGAGAGCATTTAGAGGATGAGACGAGACGGGGCATTAATGGAGATTAGCACCGCAGGAACACACAACCACAGAGTTACAACCACACGCACTCATCTATGCACATGCTCTTAAGATGACCACTTTGCAGTTCACCACCAGAGTTTAGAGAAGATAAGAGTCCACGTCATGGTTGGATCAGTGCAGGTTAGATGAGCCTAACAGGCGTTTCCACTTCCATTTGGCTGCTGTGGATGGTGGTGGTGGACGTGTGTTGTGAGCGTCCAGGTGCTGCTGATTTATGTGTCGCTCTCTCTAGTTCAGCTGTGCACTGAACAAACAGGCAGAGCTTCAGTGTCTGCTTAGGGTCCTTAAACGAAGCTCTGCCTTTGCACAAAGAATAAGCCCTCTGTCAATCTGAGAGCCTCTTTTTTTCCTCTCATTAAGTTAAAAAAATGATTTTAAATAAGCAGTCCTGTCAACATTAATTCAACAACTTGGAGATGTGTATTTAAAGTTTTCATATCTGTGTGGTTTTGAATAGGATGTTTGCCTCTTTGCAGTGATGATGTTAGATTAGAGTGTTGTTCCCTTCATCTGCCCAGGGACTGCACACAGAAATGAGCTAGAAGCCACATCTAATGTTGTACATGGTCCAGTCCTTGATATAAATAAATGAAATGAATGCAGTGACAGGGTGAAATGAACACAGTTTTGCTGTCAGTGGAAATGGTTCAATATTTTTGTGATCAGCATTTGTCTCTGACTGATAAACACTAGTTCAGATTGGTTATAACATCTGCTGTTTCAACAACAATACCACGGTGCACAAGGCCAGGTCCATAAGGAAATGTTCTGGGCCTGTAAGCCCTGATCTAATTAATGGCATCCAGCACCTTTAGGATGAACAGGAAAACTGACTGCAAGTCAGTGTTGGACCTCACTTTGTGCCTGAATGGGAGAAAACCCCCTGAAGCCAGGCCCCAGATTACTTTATATGTCCTCCCTTTACTTCTTCAGGTTCACACCTTATAAAACATGTCCTCCCTGTTTCCCTCCACTCTCATATCCACCCTGGCATTCCCACCCTTCTCTTTTCAGTCTAAAATATCTCCCTTCCTTTCTCTCCACCCAAGCTAATATACATTTTTCTCCTCTCCACTGAGCATAACTCACATCCTTACCTGCTTCCTCTTGTCTAACTCCTAGCATACCTCACCTCTGTTCTGTTTTTCCCATCCTGCTGTGCCTCTTCTTCCTCCAACCTTTAATGAACCTCTTCTAATTCAATCTCCAATCTAACAGGTCCCTTCCAAAACACGGGATCGGCCCCCTACATACTCTCCCCCAGCTGCTTGGCTTCCAAGGCTCATTGAAATACTCCAGACTCCTTATTTTCAGCTATTTTTAGCATCACAATAAAGCTTAACAAAAAAGAAACACTTCCCAATATTTCCAGACATTTCACATTAAATGTGCTTCTAAGGGAGGGGAAACTGTTCCACCAACAGAAACCTGCCAAAGCAAATGTAATCCAAAGGAAACAATAGCATGAAAACATGGATTTCTTTTTTTCATGAGCTGCTTTTTAAACGAATGCTGAAATCAGTATTTTTAAAAAAGGAGGCCTGTGACATTTGAAATAAAGAGTGGTTTTGTTGGTTTGCAGGGGAAAGTAATATCTTCCAGAAATATAGCAGGGCCGGGAAACAGATGCCTGGAGGGAGCAGGGGGATGAACTGAGTTTGTTTGGAAAGAGCCCAGATGTCCTTACGTCAAGTCAGCGCTCTGTTAGCAGCTGGTGTTCAGTGCTGTTACAGTGGAGGTGCACAAGGGTTACACAGGATGAAATGTTCAGACCGTAACTTACTTCAATCAGCCGTCATCTTTCTTAGCTCTTATAGAAACATTTACAAGGTTTGTCTAAGATGTAAAATGTCACTGCTGTTATGGTTTGCTCTCCTAATGAATGGCACTCTGCTCAGTGATTGGCTGAAAGGCTTTATGGCGTCAGGATTGTATCTTTCCTGAGTTCCTGAGCCACTCAGCTTTCGTAAGTAACGTTCTGCATCCGGGTACACTTGCATATCTACACACTCCGGTATACACTAATCAAATGAACTGGACTTTGGGGTCAAGTGTGCTCTGACCCAGGCCCGGCTCCCTGATATGAAAGTCCCCTTAAGATGATTTGTACAAGCAGTCACCTGTCAGTACTGTTGGAGGAGGAAAGTGCTAAAGCTTAATTAGACTTTTCAGAGAAATGTACTCAGTGTATCAAACAGCTCACAGCATGTATGTGTGACTGTCAAAGTGTATCATGGTGTTATGGTTATGTACAGAGCAGTGTCAAGTAATTTTCAATATTAGAGCATACATACGTCAACACCATTACTGAACAAAAACAGATGCTGTTTCTAACATTTCAGCGAGAGAACAGTGATCACTGTTACACAAAACAAGCTCAGAGCAAAGTCTGACTGATTTATTCTGTGTTAGACAGAAACTCATTACCACCAACGTTTCTGGAAAACACATCTGTCAGACTGCTTGTCCTGTTAAAATACTGATTTTGACTGAACTTGGCACACACTTGGAAACCAGCATGAAACGTGTCATGTAGGCATTTTCTTACCTGTTGGCGAGCTGTAGGACACGGTGATGTCTCCGGTCAGATCGGCGGGGGGGTAGCGGCCGTTGAGGAAAGCTGAGAATGCCACAAGTGTAGAGGAACCAACGCCTGAAGAGAGAGAGCAAATAAATGACAGGAATTTAGTCTGTAGGATTCACAACGAATGAGTGTGTTGGTGACATTTCTATCCTCTCTCCTGCACACACTACCCAGGCGCCATCCTCTGCTCAACAAGAACGCGTCTCAGGGCAACACCTGAGAATGTCCAGACCTGATTCTCTGGACATTTTTCATAGTTCAAGTGTGAAAACGGCTGGAGAAAGGGGTGAGTGTCATCAGCAAAGGTGCCTGTCCAGATGTGAACTGGAGACATCAGGGTTCATGATTGAAGCCTTAAAGGCCTCCAGAGGAGCTGTACTGATCAAAATTGTGCTGGATTGAAAGAACCGGATGCTGGCATTTAATAATTTCTAAGATTTCTGTTGTTTCTAATTGAAATAATAATCTTGCATCTTATCGAAAACTTTGGCTTCATTTTTTCAGTGAAATGAGGAATTTGCAGAAAAACATTTATATTCCTCAAGCGAGGTTATTGGCACAGAAACGTAGTTCTCATATTGCCCGTCAGAATGGCTTTAAAGGCTGATGAAAACAGAAACATTAACAAACATAAATAACATTACATCATTTAAAAAACCTGCCATTCCTGTCAAAAGAAATGGAGTGAGTGTATTACTCGTCCTGTGAAAACAGGCATCTTCTGTAGCTCCAAATAGTTTTGAATTATAACCAAAGTTATCTTGGATTGGGTTTGAGATTTAATATTCAAAGAAAGCCTGAAAGTGTTAACAAGCTGCATTATGGAAAGTGTAGGATTTAGGTTTTAAGAGCTTGACCCATACTAGAGACTAAAAGTGCAATGGAAGCACAACACTAAATCACTGGAATTCCCCTTTAAGTAATGTGGCTATTATAAATGTTAATGTAATTTTGAGTGAGGTTTTCTTCTAGAACAGACGTTCTGGTTTTACTGTGACTCTCTTTAAAGAAAGACATTGAACGATGGATGAGGAAACACAGCAGCCAATGAGACACACTCTCACACACACACACACACACAAACTTGAAGAGTCAGCATTTTCAAGGTGTGGACAGGACAGGATACAGCAAATCCAATACTAACCAGACCCCTTAGTGTACACACACCCTCACAAATGCTCACACACAGCAATGCTTATGCTAAACATCTCCAGGCGAGGTGAGGACAGAGGATTAGCAACATTAACCAGAACTTTAACTTGAATCCAAGTGCACACACACATACACACACAAACAGTGAAATTTTATGTAGCATGAGAAAGGGGCGATGACTTGTAGCTTCCCTTCAAATACCCCAAAACTAACAGTGAGAGAGAGAGGGAGAGAGAGAGAGAGAGCAAACGAGCTGGAGAGAAAAAGCAGGGATCAAATACAGACAGAGAGGAAAGGATATATTACAGCTAATGGCTTCATGCAGTCACACACATACACATACACACACAGACACACAGGGTGGTGTGGTGGTGTAATGGGGCGTGATGTTCCTGAGCTCGGCCTGTTACAGGTGACTGAACCCCAACTATGTGTGTGTATGTGTGTGTGAGCTCTGATGGAAAAAGTGTGAGTGTAATGAATGAAAATGGGCAGACGGAGTGTGTTTGAAAATACCTGCAAGTTTCTAATTATGTGTAATATTGTAAATTTATGAATGTAATCATTATAATCACACACAAACTCAGAGAGAAGGCGAGTTCTCTTGAGTTGAGGAGAGACAGAGCAGGAGGAGGAAAGACGGATGAGAGGAGAAGAAAAGAGAGACGACCACACCTCCCCTCCAACAGACAGAAGATAAATGATAAGAAGCAGAGAGAGACTTTCTCCACACTCTGTCAGACGCCCTGACAGCATGACCTCCACTCTCCCTTCTTCTCTTTTCTCCCTCTCCCACACTCCTCACCCCTTTCTACCATCCATCCTTATCTGTTCCTTTTTTTCCAATCATTTCTGATAAGGGTACATATTTTACAAACATTAAATAAAATAGGAACAGGAATAGGAATTTGGGGATTTTGGGATTTCTCTCCTGCAGTTTCTGTAATAAAAATAATTCAGTAATGTGTATTGCATTCTATCACCCCTCTACTCCTCAATCTTTTCCTCATCCTCTCAGTTTTCTCTTTGTTTCCCTTCTCCATCCATCTCCCTCTTTTCCTCCTCCCTCTCATTTCTACCCTTCGTTCATATCACCTTCCTCCTCTCCCTCCCTGTCATCCTGTCTGTCAGCAGAAGGCTTTTAACCTCTGTGCCCTGGAGGTCAAACTGGTCAGACTGGTTTAAGTGTTTTAAAGTGTTCCCAGGCCCCATTAAGACCAACAAACAACACCAAAGAAGACACAGAGTAATCCCTCCTCCTCTCTTTCTCTTTCTCTCTATCCATCTCTGTCTCTTTTCTCTTCAGCTTGTCATCATATATTCAGGCACATCTGGACAGGTCAGGGGGCTGCTGTGGAAGTTGAACCTGTGAGCTCCAGGTAACGTGTCGGTCTCTGTGACCTGGAGCTCCGACCCAGTGAGACTGTTCAGACTGGTCCCAGTGTTCTCAGTCACATTAACCCATTAACACCGCTGCCAACGAAAACAAACTCCACAAAGGAGTCTGAAATCCCCCACTTTACTACTTCTCCTTCTTTACCTCCTTCACTCCCTCCTCTTACTCAACTTTTCTCCATCTCTATTTTCTTTTCATCCTCATCTGCTCTGTTTTTCTAACTTTCTGCCACCTTTTCATTGATTCTGCACCTTACGTATCCTGAGTTTCCTCCCTCTGTTCGCCAAAAAGGAAACTGACAACATTAATGAGGCAAACTGCAAACTCTGATGAAAGTGGCAGCATCTGGAAAGTAACGCTTCTAATCTACACACACACTGAGTCTTGCAAAATGTCCACTGGAATCAGTAACACTAGTGTTGTCACAAATGTATTACCCGATGGGAAAATGTCCACACCATGGCACCCCTACTTTCTACCTTGTTCACTCCCTCTTCTTTTATTTCTTATTTTTCTTCCTCTCCCTCATTTCACTCCCCCCCTACTTCCCCATTCATCCCCATTAAATTAGGATTACATATTTTACCTACATTTAAAAAGCCGGTATAATTACAACAAATATGTTTCTTCTGCCAGTTGAAAAAGGTGAATAAGAATGAATGAAACATGTAACAATTATCTTCAAGATGGTATTGTGCTGACCTTAAAATGCACTACTTGGGCCAGTGCAGTGCTGACAGTGGCAAAAAGAAGCTTCATCTACATTACTGTGGGAGTGACATGAGTAGAGCTGGTATTTTGGTGCAAATCTGGTCTTAGAATTTGCCCTAAGAACTGTTGTTTGATTCTACCTCTTTGCGTGTGTCTGTGAAGTGAGGTGCTGTAGCTACCCTCAGGGTTCAGGTTATAGAAACTGACAGCTCAGGTTAAACCGACTACTGACTGTTTGCAGGAGGTCACAGGTCAAGAGGGGTGGAGATGGGGATCTATACCGCACAAGGAGATGGGAAAGGGACATGTGAGTGCTTGTGTGTCCACGCTTTCTTTGCCATGTGCAAATAATATAAAAAGCAAAACATCAAGAGAAAAACAAATGTGGAGGGTAAATTTGTTCTGAGACATTCCTGGTCCACCACTGATTCACTGTGTGTATGTGCGAACATCTGTGTGTGTGTGTGTGTGTGTAATCGTAGATCTCGTCATGTCCAGAGGCAAACAAGGGAATCTGAGGTGACCATCAGTGTGGTGTTAAACGCTCACCTTTGACCTCGGCAGGTCAGGATCAGGTCGGATCGTTGTGTACGGTCTGTCCTTAAACACAACTCACCTGATCCTCACTTAGAGATAAAAAAACCTGACATGCAGGAAGAAACAGTTTTACTTTCAAAACTCCTCTAAATTCTAACAAGCGTCAGTTTCCCTGTTGAGATTTGAATGTTTTGGTTTGAGCTCCATATGATGTATGATGATGGTGATGATGAGGGTTTGGCAACATGACCGTCAAAAACTGAGCAGACCAGTTCACACAACTGGTGAAAATCAATTTTGGTGGCAATGGAAAAATGGAAATATGGCTGCTGTGGTAGTTTCCATTTGATCCAATGCTGAAAAAAAGCTGAAAAATGGTTCATGTCATGATGAAATGCTTCGTGCAACAATTAACTGCACATATAACCATTTAAATTTTCAATAAAACTACCAATACAAGACGTGAGTTTTGGTGCTGACACCAAAATGATGAATTACATTACTGTGAGGAATATAAAGATATACAGTGAATGAATATGTAATGTGTGTATGATTGATGAAGGAGAGGAAGAGTGCTGCAGACCAATACAGAGAGGAAAGGATGGGATTTAAAGAGAGACAGGCGTTAGAGGAAAGAGGAAGGAGAAGGAAGCAGAGGGGAATGAGAGGGAAAAATAAAGACATTGAGGGACTGCATGACAAATGAAAGAGAGGAAGCAGGGAAAGGAAAGGATGGAAAGAGGAAAAGAGAAAAGGGTAGAGACAGGGAGGGAGGGAGTGAGAGTAGAAAAGAGAGAGAGACAGAACAAAGGAGGCAGTGTGTGGCGAACAGGGGATTGAGTCGCCATCTGAGACGAATAAAAACTGGAATAACAATAAAAGTCAGAAGGCGCTACCTCCCCTCCCTCCTCCTCTCCTCACACAACCAACCCCCACCAACACTGAACAGCACGTGCACACACACAAAGACACACACAGACATCATCGCTTTTACTGTCCTCTCTGTTTTCTGTAAAGTGCTCTGTGACAAATCTCTGCAAAAATATTTGGAAATAAACTTGAGTTGACGTTCACACTTGTACAGAACACACATGCTCGCACAAACACAATCACACACAGACACCACATGATGCACCACACTGAGCCAGAGAATCAAAGACACATGAGGCAGCAGCAGCGCACACACACACACACACAGCAGCTGTAGCAGAGGGACAAAAAATATTCTGTTCTCGGGGAGATGAATCTTGTAAGAGAGAAAGTAAAGTGTGTGTGTTTGTACATGTACTTTGTTATGTGTTTACATCTGTGCTAGTGTGTGGAAAGACGTGTCAGTGTGTTGCAATGTAAGAGGGAGGAAACGAGCAGGTGAGAGTATGTGTAGACTCAGAGATATAGTGATGATGAGAAACAGACAGAGGAGGTGCCGCAGCAGCAGTGTTGCTGTTATTAGTGTTGCTAGTGTTTCTCTAAATTGCAGCCACATTTTCCTGTAACACCTGTCGCTTTGTCACTGCTTCATGTATCTGTTTTATCTGTTTTTTATTAGGTCTTGTTCATATTATGAGAAAAAGGCTCATATGAGTCATCAAATGACATTTGAATAAAAAAGGGTAAAGGAGAAACAGAAGCAAAAGAGAAGCAGAAGGTTTATACACACCAGAAAACATGCTCTAAGAATTACATATAGATTGAATATTTCTAGGATTTTACTGCAACTTTAAGATACAGTCACTTAGAAAAATGTGTCTTTACATTTGCTTAACTCACTGCTAAGGGCTTTAATGTTGACTACAGGATCAACAACATTTTTCAGTGATAGTCTGGTCTGTATATGGCAACTAGTCATATTTGGAAATAAATATGGCAATGAGTTACAAATATTAACAATATTAAAAATGCAATTTTACTATAAGAGTGTCAGTATACACCAAACAGCAAACACCCAGCCCACCTTCAAACAGTGATTAGCCAAGTGTGCAGAGGTGAAAACGTATGCAGGGTTTTAACTTCTGTCGTAAGTTCTTTTTCATTCTTTACTCCCATCACTTTTCATGTGTACAACCAAGTGCAACACTTTAAACGCCTTCCACAAGTACAAACATGTGCTATAACCCCCATCTGAATAACTATCGTGTCTCTTCCCCCTCTAGAACAGCCAACTTCAATTGTGGCTGTTCAAAACAGCTACAAACACTTTTGGTTTTTGACGTGGTCTGACAACACGACGTAAGAATGCAGTGCTTTTCACTTCCCTCCGTAATGGTGCTAGCCGACAACCATCCATCATGAATCTGTCCTCTCAACAGTGAGTGTAGCTGACAAAGAAGCAGTCAGCAGTTGCTAAGAGCAGTTACTATCCATCATATTAATGAATAAAGGATGTTGATTTAAAGGAGCTGTTTGTACATTTTTCTATTGCTACATAGCCATCGTTACCGTTAACACTTTTTTACTTCAATTAGAGGTATTTAAGAAACAAAGCAACTTCAGCATCAAACTTCATTCCTTTACTCACCAAGAGTTGTCTCTCTAGTGGTGGAAAGCAACACTAATGTTTTGCTTCTATTTCTATCACTTCTTTTCTTCTACTGAGGTTAGCATGCTAACCAGCTAGCCCCTGGTGCTGCACAGAGGGCGTATTCTAACCTCTCGTATTGGAAATGCAATGATGCCTGGAGCTCTTGTTGGTATTGTAGCAACAGCAAAACTTACAAACAGCTCCTTTAAGAGGTGTTATTTCTGTAGGTGAACTTACAACAACCTTTAAAATGCTGTTAACTGCAATTTTTGAATGTATGGAAGAACTTCTCTAGTTCTGGCACGGGAAGATGACATCCTGTCTCCAGGGTAGTAGTGGAAAGTAGTGGAAGTCATTTATTATTGTTTTGTTTTTTAATTGATGATTGTCTACACGGTTTACATCAGCATATGCAGTGTACTTACATATGGTTTATACCAGGCAGTATTCCACCTACAGCTCGACCACTTCCCCTGCAATCCATAAAGTGAGGTGCAATTTTCTGGAGAAAATCACAAAGTAAACTCTGACTGTGTGACTGGGATCCAGCTCCTCTGAGCCAAGGCTTTCATTAAAACTTACGCAGCCTCCATTAATTTATTTTTTCCTAATTTTCCAGGACCGTAACGGATGTGAAACACTTGATTTGGGGCCAAACGACCACTGGGGTCAGCCACGGCAGGTCTTGCTGCTTCAGAACTGAGCCAGGCCATTGTGGGCCAAAGCAGACCAGTGAGGGGTTACTTAGACGGGAGGGGAAGAGAAGGAGAAAAAGGAAGGAAAAGAAAGACAGAAAGTGTGTATGTGTGTGTTGTAGCTCTCATGTTTCGCAGCAGAGAGCTGTTGATTGACTAGTGAAAGGCAGCGCCAGATATCTGTGCGCAGGAAGACAAGAGAACACACACACAGCTACTTTACTTCGAATGTGTGCGTCTATATTTAAATGGGACATTGGTTGGTGACACGTGCATGTGTTTATGCTTCTGTGTCCATGGATATGTATGTGTAAGTATTTATATGACTTGGGTGTGTATCTCTGTAGCTGTCTGTGTGTGTCTACTTGAGAGAGGCTTCTGAATTTGACCCATGTGACCGCTACCTAAACTCATGTAAACAAAGCACCTCTTTAGTGGTGTAAACGTGATGGTGCAATGAGTCACAGCCTCTGATCTTCCATATAAACAGTGAATCGTTGAGAACTACTGCCAAGAGAAAAAACTCCAACCAACCAAACCAATCAGATGAATCCCAAAGCTTTTTTAAAAATCCTTTTTTTGGCATCTTCTTCAATGAATTTATTTCTGATTAAATTTGAGTTTCTGCTAGTGTGCCTTTCATCGTCTGTTCACACATGGAAGCCATTATTGCTCATGAAACAAATCAAGTTTTTCTTCAGCTTACAGTTCATGTGAATTCATGAGGTGGGAAGTTATAAATGAAACACACGTCATTCATGACCTCCACATGTGTAATATACAGCATGTTACTGTACCCATATTCTAAAGATAAACTGATTATCAAACAAAACACACAGTCTTTCAAAAGTAATAAATGTTCACTATTGACTGTGATTGGCGATGTTCATTTAACACCACACCAGAAACTAGTGGCATGACAGAAATACCAAAATTTCCAAGTGCAACCAGTGACTGATTTTTCAAAGCAGGGATGTTGTGGTTAGAGTACAGATGTACAAGGAAATCAGGTAAGTCACTTGCAAGTAAGTAGTGGCAAATAACGCTCACTGTAAGCAGATCTGCTGTAGCAGCAAAAAAAATGATAGAATGCAGAAAAATAAATAAATAACAACTCTGACCAGAATAATGAATTAAAAACTGCAAAGAGTTCTGCAGAGTAGAGACTGGCAACACTACAAGTCTGACCCCAACCAATCATAGTTCACATCCTTACATGTGATCAGGGAGAAATAGAACCCCAACAACATTTTTATGCCAGAGAGCACTCTGTCATCCTATTGGTCAACATGAAGGAAGTAGGTGTAGGAGATGTCACACACATGCTACAGAGCTGTTCTTTGATTATCTCACACTACTAAGGCCCGTTCGTTGTTCCTGAAGTTCATATTCAGGCCTTATGCCGGAAATTTGTTGGCCACAAGAACATTGTGTCACAATTAGACTGAATTTGTGTAGTTATCTACCATTCCAACATTAGAGATTTGGTTAAATGTATAGATGAAAATACAGTGGAAAAGTGTAGATTAAAACAGCACAGGAAACAAAAGCAACACTGAGGCAAAGAAATAATAAATACAAAACATGTGCAGTATAAAATATGACAAAATATGAAATGTAAGTCATATAAAAAATAGGAAAGTGGTAAAAGAATTTACAGGAAATATACTGTGCGTGTTGTGCAACGCATCATGTTTGCATTAACAGTTGTTGAGGTCACGTACAGTATATTTACAGATAAGAATGCACTGTGGTAAAACGTATTACATTTCTGCATAGGCGCATCATGAATCATGGGAAAAGAAGTGGTCAGTTTGATTCAGAGCTCAGAATAAATGGATGGTGTTCCACTCGCCTGAGAATGCTGCTCACATCTTGAAATCATAAATTCACAATCCATACTGGTCCCTCTCAAAAAAACGCAGCGAGCACTCCTCTGTGATGGATGATGGTTTCAGCAAATGTAAGGAGCAGTTTTGAAGGAAAAATTGACATTTTTCTGGTGCTTATCCAGATTCTGTGCCCTTGTAAATGTCTTTGAAATAACTGCTAACGCTAAATAACTGCAGACACAATCCTTGTCATGTTATTATAACCTGAATCAATTCATTTGACCTTACACTAAAAAAATCTGTAGTTTGATTTCTACTGTCACGGTGAAAATTATGTTAATTACAAGACAGTACGATGGTATTCTGTTTCTCAATTGTAAACTGCAAAATTCCAGAAGTGATGAAGTCAAGCGACAATATTCCTATAGTGATGAGAGAAAGATTGTCTGGGTTGTAAAACAGGAACTTAAATTCTTACTTTAAGTAATTCTTCTACTGAAGTAATTACTGGACGTCACTATGGAGGAGACAAAAGAAAAAGATGAAACCATGCTATGGTAGAGCTACAGTCTCACCCGAGCCCCAGTCGGAGCAGCTTACTCATACTTGGCTGCTTTTTTTCCTTTAGGGTGTTGGTAGATTTGGTCCATGATTCATTCAAACCTACTATCATAGTTTTGTTTTCACACACAAAACTCCTTTTGAAACATGGATTGATGGTGAAACACACATCCATGCCCACACTGTATCTACATCACACTCATGAAACATGGATTTTTTTTTAAAAGGAAAATGCCTGCTATTCGTTTAATGCTGATGCTGTGGGACTGCCACCACACAAAAACCAGTTAAAACCAATCACGCCTGGAAACTTGACTTGTCTTAAAGCTGGAGAAAATAACCTTTTCATATAAATGAAGAGTGAATGCAGAGTTTTAAATCTGGTGTCTGTGGCCACATGATCTGTTTTACATCAACCAGCAATGGTTGGTTTATCAAAACTGAGGAGGGCAACAGAGACAGAGAAGGCTACAGTAACCATGCATGGCAGAAAAACCTAGTTAGTGTGCAAGAAAAGTTTCTGATGCACAACATAAAAAATTAACTTTCATTCAGAGGAAGGATGACAGAGGGATCAATGCGAGGGGAGGCACTAAAGTTCCACATTGCAGATTTAATGAAGCACTCTTCTAGTATGAGAAGATATTTCAGTGTGAAATATGACCTCAGGTTTTAGGTGGATCCTTGTTCAATTTTTGAGTTTACCAAGTTTGAAAATGCTAAGTTTAGTTATTTTTCTAAGGAGGAACAAAGAGAGATCCCTCAGACCATAGAAAACAAACTGTAGGTGTTGATCCAACACAGCCAGAGTTAGGACTCTCACTCCACGTGTAGAACAACAGGCAGTACAAGGCACCAACACCGCCAGGGTTAGAGGTTTCCCTCCCAATGGGGCTGCAGATTTTAAAAATGTGTGTTCTCATGGTGCTATAAGGAGCCTCTGATAAAAGCCTCCCCCAACCAGTTTACATTACACACACCGTAGATTTACGCTTTCACATTTCCATGCCCACAAAAGGTGGAAAGAGTCACACAGAGGAAACAGAGGATGCACAGAGTTGTGTAACAGCTCAAAGTGAATGGTTAACATTGTGTTACAGGATGGGTGACGTTCTTTTAATGAGCCGACAGCAGATATCTGTGTTTGGGGTCATAAGGTCGTGTGTACGTAGTGTCTGAGTGATTCAGATCAAAGTTACCGCCGTCTGGTCAAAGTGACCAAATCTGCCCAACAGCTAGATGACAGAACACACAGAATAAAGACTGATAAGAGCTGAATAAATACACGCAGACTCGCACCTCTCACTCAGTCAGTCAGTCAGTCACTGCCACTGTGTGTGTGTCTGTTCAGACTGTGGAGGAGGATGCGATGAAGGAGAGAAGCTGAAAAAAGGTGTGTGTTGTATATATGGGTGTGTGCATGTGTGATTGAGAGAGTGAGTGAAAGAGAAAGGTTGGGAAAAACAAAAGTAACTGTTGACATCAGATGATGAAAGATCTTACACAAAACCAGCTGCATAAAGTGCACTCAGTATTGTATTCCCTTAAAATAAACTTTAGCTCGTTTAGCTCATCCTTAAAGAATTTAAGGATGACTCCATGTGAGATGCCTTGTTCGGTTAATTTGTTTTACTGCACGGTGGCTAGCCGCTAGCTAGTGTGGCTAGCAACATTAGCATAGCTGTACCGTGCTCTGTGTAGCCGTGGTGTTACAGCCTGTGCAGGGCAGCTGACAGGTCTGTTTACAGTGTTTGTCTGCTCTGAAAGACGTCCTAGTGCGGAAAAGGGGTGAAAATGAACATGTCGACCTGGGTGTCATGTTTCCATCACTGCCAGTCGGAGCTGGAGCCAATAAATACCCGTGACCAGTGCAGAGTCATTTGACAAGAGCCAGATGTTATTGGGTGTTAGTGGGTTTCTTGTCAGTGTAAAAGGGTTTTTTATTGTGCGGATTTGTATTTCGTCACCTCCTCATGAACACAATAGAGGAAACAATATGAAGGACAAGAGGAAAACATTCAAAGAAACACACACAAAGAAAAAGTGAAAAAGACTGACCCATGGGCTCGAGGACAAACTGGTCCTGAGTGACGGCCAGAGGAGGCTGAACACAGACGGTCAGCTTAGAGGACTGCACAACACAACTGGCCTTCACCTTCACCTGCAGAGAGAGCCACGATGAAGTGAGATGGGGAGAGGATACAATACGAAATTCGGAGGAAGAGAGACTACAAATTCAGGTGTTGAGGTACGTCAGGTCATCAAGTGCATGACCACAGCTCACCTGTACGGTCACTGAAGGGACAGGCAGACCACCGATATCTTGGATCAGAGCGTGCTGTAGCCAGAGACAAAAAGACGATGAATCTACTGCATCTCTGTGTGTGTTCATATGGTAGAGAATGTGTGTGTTCTTGTGTGTTTTACCGATGGGCTGTCCATGCTGGAGGACACAGTAGCTGTAACAATCAGGTCCTCCTCAGCATCAGTTTTAGGCAGAATATCTGAAATAATCACAGAAGGAGGTTTATCTAAAAAATTTAACCTGTTAGTCTGAAAACATTTTTAAACTGGCAGAAAAATGACGGACTGGAGAGGCCTCCAAGAACCAGTTTTTGTATCTTAAGTACATCTTGTAGCTTCTTCATCTTTCAGGAGTTTTGAAAACTTTGTTTAAGCTCCCAGCAGTCTCCTACCCTGAGTCCTGGTGGCCTCTCTGATGAACTTCTGCAGTTTCTTCATCTCAGCATCCACCTGCTCGTAGTCTGCTTCCCTGGCATCCACCTTGGGTGTGGAGAAGAAGGAGGGGTCTGTACCCATGTACGAGCATAGGAGATGACCATCTGAACTGAGACTGACCACCACTCCCTTTAACTCCCTGAAGAGGAGAGGAGAGGAGAGGAGAGGAGAGGAGAGGAGTTGACATGACGACATGTGAAACTAGTACTTTTACCTAGCGATAAGAGTTTGTGATACGGAGTGCAAGGACATAATGTATTTTAACTGTGTGTGTGTATGAGTGTGTAGTAACTGGTTGCAGATGTGTCGTAGTTCTAGTCCAATGAAGCTGTAACACTCTTTCACACACAGACACACACACACACACACACACACACACAGGGTTCAGGTCTAGAGCAGCAGCCGGCTCCACACCTGCACAGGAGGGCGTCTGAGGGGGCATAAAACTTTCACTTTAACTGCTGCGGAAACACTCATACTCACTCACTCACTCACTCATACACTCATAACAACAACAGCTCTCACTTTCACTGAAACACACAGACACACACACCCCACCCCCAACCCTCACAGAAAATCAGTTCCCACCACTTGAGAGAGAAAAACTGTTGATCATAAATATGAACAGACAAACAAAGAGGAAACACACAGCAGCAGCTGCTGTAGAGATGTTAGCTGTCATAATAACACACTGTACTCAACACTAAACACTACACTACACCTACCATAACAATGTATGTAGGTAATGTAAATACAGTTTAACATTAAGGCCTGCAGGTTCAGTGCATCAGTTCACTGAACCAAATTTTGACCAAGCATGAAACAATAACTGTTGAAAAAAACCTGTTGGTGCATCATGCTGCTGTTGTTGTTGTTGTTGTTAGCATTCCCTCTCAATGGGTTGACTTTATTTTTGATTAACACAAACAAACTAACAGATGGAAGCAGTGGTATTCCAGCAGCTCCTGTGTTCTGCTCAGAAAAATTCCTGTTTTTGTCAGTGGAGTCTGGTAGTGATATCTCTGTGTTCTGTAGGAATCCTATCCATAAAGTTGTCAGACACTTCTAATAACAATCTGAACCTGTCAGTGGTAAAAACAAGCACTTAAAAGAACTTATTTGATGTGGACACTGCTCCATTATATTCCACTGCAGCAGCTGTTTAGTGGTTGCCAGGTACAATGTGCAAAGATTTTTGTGTCTATCAATCATTTACACCTAAAAACATGGAAAAATAAGGTTAAAAAATACCAGAGTTATCCTTTAATTTTCTCTATGTCAGGCTCTGGGTCCAAATTTGGACTTATGAAGACCTAAAGCTGGTGAGGACAGTTTAAAAACCCAGAGACAGCCTGACCATTTAATCTGGAGTTTGCAGAATTAAGTAATAAAACTCAATACTGCCTCCAAAATAACAAAGCAAAGACTCCTGCAGCACTGCTGTAAATTACAGATAGCCACAGTAAGCTGCCAGAGTGATCGTGTGTATATGTTTTGTGTGTATTGTGTGTTTCTCTCCCACACTCTGTGCAGTGTCCCGCCAACACGCTGAACAAGATGATGACTATCAAGTGCTTTAGAACAACACAGCCTCAAACTAAACCAAACAGCTATCCAGACACACACTATCTCCTGCATCTAAAACACACACACACACACAGAGAGAGAAACCACATCATTTTTCAGCCATGTTTTTGTTTTGCATTGTAATTGTATCAAATTGCGGTTTGATTGGAGTTGTTTGGAAAAAGTCAAATTAATGGCTACAGCTGGCCCCTCCCTCCTCCGCTCTGATTGGGCAGCTGGAAGACATTGTCGGATAATTTCCTGTCAAAAGTAACACACTGGATTTCACAAGCTGATAAACACAATAAGATACCGTACCTGCTGTGCGTATGTGTGTGTTTACATGTGTATTTGCCTGTGCATAAGTACATGCACATGTTTTATAAGTGAGTCTGCATGAGTGTGTTTGTACATCTAACACACAGCAACACTGTCTTCTAAGCACACGATAAACATTTTTATCTTGTTCTTCCTTGAAGTAGCAGCGACGAGTCTCTTATGAAGTGGGCTTCATCTGTGAGGGACCCTCTGTGTTTCCTCAAATATAGCTCTGTCTTCACAGTAAGGAAACAGAAGAATGTACGTACGGGAAGTTGGCGATGCGAACAGCCACAGGTACAAAGGAGAGCTGGGCCGCCCACTTCAGAGTCACATCCTGGTAAACCAGCAGCATGTTGGTGTGGTTACCTAGCAGCAGGTTGGTCGTGCCATCTGTTACTGGAGGAGACAAAAAATAAAACAGATTGTTAGATAGTGGAACAGTGACTGTGGAGGAGACGTAGGAAGGTATCTGACATAAAACTGTGGTCCTGAAGGAGAAATTCAAAGACACAGAGTGCTTTTTTTAACCTTCCTTTCTGGTTGTTTAATGTCACTTGTCAGTCTGGATTCAACTTTAATAGGATTGGCAAACATATATCACAAATATCTTGTAGTAGCTCATTTGAAAAAGGAGAAACAGGAAAAAGACAATTTAAAAGTCTTTTTCTCCTCTTCCTCCTTTTCATTTACAAGTATACAAATATAGAAATGTTTGTGTGTATATATATGTGCTGGCTGTATTAGTGACAGCACCTGGTGATTTATTGTTAGAAACCGAGCAGCACAAACTCAAGGGTTTTGTTAGGTTTTTGGAAAACAGTGCAGCATATTCACAAATCCAAAAACCATGGAGCACAGAAATAACAAATTCCTGTGGTGGGTGGCATTGCCCTTTAAGATGAGCGCCAGTTGTGCTCTCCTGTAAAGAAAAATTATCTCTTTACATCTCACATCTGGTTTGTATATAGAATTTTGTCATCTAGATCTTTTATTTTAAGATGAGGTCAGTTCGTGTAAGTGAGGCTACATATACACTTTCTCCTGTGACTCATTGCTAGAAGCATTAAATATAAATAGTATTTATGTTTTACTACTTAAGTTTCTCACACACACACTCGTTCATACACATACAGTCACACAGGTCCAGCCCGTCCCACCAATGGTGCAGTTACCACCTAGAGAGATCTGAGGTGACGGCCACACGCAAAACAAACACACTTCGCTCACACACACAATCACGCAGTTGAATACACAAGTTATAATATAGTAACAGCGGTCAGCAGGGTGGTACAGTGCAGGGGTCAAAATGACAGAGTGTGTGTCGGTGCCACATCAAAGCAAACACACACCTTCTATCTCAGCATCAGCATTATAATTACAACCTAATTATAAAGGTCCAATCTACGTACTGCCTTCGTGTTCAAGCCGAGGATCAGCTCCTTTCCTCCGTTACACCTCACCCCCTCCACTCTTATCTCCACATCCTCTTCTCTTCTCTCCTTCTCCTCTCTTTTCGACCTCTCTGTCTTTTCTTTGTCTCTCCCCAACTCCCTTACTTCTCTGGTCCTTTCAGTTCTCCTTTCTTTTCTTCCCCTCCCTGTCGGTTCTCACCTGTTTTCTCTAACCCTCTCTCTCTTTTATCCTCTTTTTATTTTTCTACCATCTGCCACCAGATTAACTGTTCCTTTCCAAAGAAGGCAAGAAAGGCTAAAAATAATCTCATAAAATGATAGAGTAGAGCGATCTGTCATCTCTCACTTTGGAAATGTTAACTGGCTCTTGAGTGACTTCTACTACTACATGTTGTCATTTTGGTTACAATTTAACATTACAAAAGACAATAACTATAAACTGTTATGTAGAGATGAGTGACAAATTAGAGGGAAAACAAACAAGTCTCTGCAGCTGAAGGGGTGCACACAACTGAAGATATTCCATCATTCTGTGTTTTGCTGATATGGAGTAACACATCAGTCCAAACTCTCTTATATGTGTTCAGTTGGATTGAGATCTGGAGACTGTGAAGGCCACAGCATAAGATTCATACTATTTTCATACTCATCAAACCATCCAGTGAGCCTTCGTGCCCCAATCTGAAGTAACCTGTCACTTGTTTGTCATGTTTCTAGAAGTTTGGATCATATAATTTTATTTCAAAGGAAGTGGTTTCGCATCTCATTGTGGTTTGAACGTGGGACCTGAACTTTGGCTAGAGAGTGTTTTTCGGATGAGCAGCCAAGCCAGTAAAGTTATTTGAGAAAGAAAGGAATAGACAGACAGAGGGAGGTAGACATGGAGACTGAGGGCAGGGATCCAGCAGAGGCAGCTGTGAGGCTGAAGGCCAGAAGGAAAGCGTTAGGAAACACTCAAGAGATCACTGTTGTCTATCCTCCTCTGCACTACACTCTCAACTATGAGGGTTCAGTGGAGATCCACTGTAAATGGTTATCTGGCCTTATACTATTAAAGAACTCTTACTGAGTGAAGGGTGGCAACTCTGACAGTCACTTAGTCACTAAGTGTTGGCCTTGTAACAGTAAACTGAAGAATGGACACACAGGATTGCAGCAGCAGCCTGGTCCCAGGAGTTTGTCTGTCCTCCCACCATGTGGGAATTTTTATGTGGTTTTGATTGTTGACAGGAATCATGTCCCAATAAAAGCTGCTTTTGTTGCACTGGCACATCATGTATTGAACTTATAGCCAACTTCCAAGAGTAATTTAAATAATCTAAATAATGTCTGGAACAGATAGTGGCGGGCACTTTGAAAGCTGAGATATTTTAATTCTAAAATTGAAAACAGATATCAGTAGAAAGCTCTTGGCAGTTTTTGCGATCCCTCCATCAATCCTCCCTTCTGGATCCTTCCTACAGTCTATTTTTTGCTTTCCCTCACTCACATCCTTTTTTATTTTCTCTTTCCATCTGTCAGCTCTCGAGTGCATTTTAGATCAAGTGTAATATTCTCAACAAAAATGGTTCCACGGTACATTGTTGCATAAACTGAAACAGACAGAACATTTTTTGTTGCTGTAAAGAACTCTCATAAAAAGGTTGTTTATTGCTCCATGCTCCAAAAGGTTATACACAGAACTTTCATTCTGCTGTATTTAAGCACCATTCTGGAGGTCCAAGCATATCTGGATAATAAGTGTTGCTTGTGATGATAAGAATCAGGCTGGAGTCAATGACCAAGGCATAGGTTATATAATTTCCCTCCTTTCAAATACAATTTCTAACATGTTACATATTAGTATCAGAAAATGAACAATAAAGCTCTTGTCTCTGGGTGTAAATTAAGCAAAAGAAACAAAGAATGTGACGCTGTTTTGGGGTACTGCAGTTCAAAGTATTCACCAGAAACACATGTTTATAAGGACGACATAAAACCTTCCAAACAGGGATAATAAGAAGATTTTAGGATCCAGACAGGTTTCAGACTAACAATTGAGAAATTCTCTGAGTCATTTCAGTTCTGTATGAAACCCAAACATCAACCAGAACAGCCAAAATAACCCTCCTTGGTTAGTGGGTGTAAACCATGAAAGTCACAATACAACAGCAGGTGGCTCTTTCCCGCTCTGTGTAGGGCTAAAACTAATACAGATGGAAGTGTGCACGCACTTTTTTGTGTTTGCTTTCACGTCCTCCTATTCTAAATTACCACAATCAAGCTGCAATTTGATACAAATGCACTGCTAATCACTAATTATTGAATAATGAGGCTGTAGGTATGCATGGAGAAAATTCATCCATACTGTCTGTCAGGTACAAGTTGGGTTTTTAACCTTCTAGTAAGGGTGACATTCAGAAGACCAGTGTGTTATGCTTCCTGAGTCCTTTCTCTCTCCCTCTCCAACAGCTAGAGCCCACTTCAAGATCTGTAGCCACAGTAGGATTAGCATAACACACACAGAACCTCTTGGCAGTACAAGGTGTGTAAGTCTGTGGTGAGCATAGCTTATCCATGGTGCACGCTGGAAGCACTAGCTAGTGTTTCTTGCTTCAGATGTGATGCCTTTTCAAAGGAAGATAATAAAGTTACTAGACAGCTGTACAATCCTCACATTATACATAATCTCCCTCTCAAAGGTGAAGTCTGGAACACATTACATTCTGTAGCTGCACTGTTTAACCATACAGCACACACACTCACACCCAAGCACCTGTGGGATTATAAGTAACGCCTATGATCTCAATACCTTTCTGCCACATTTTGAACTTTTCACTAAGTGATCTAGACGATGCATCTACACTTTAGTTGTAGATCTGTAAAATGTTACCTTTCATAAAATAAGAAAACAGCCTTGTTTTTTAGATAATAAAGGGGTTTGGGATTTTTGGGGGATTATTATTATTTTGTTATCATAGGCCATGAAGGAGCATTTAATCCTTCACTTTCTTTGAAAATCTAAAAATATCCAGATGTGGAGATACATTGTATTATATGTATTATATCCAATCATATCTGTCATATACATTTATATGTCTGCCTTTATTATATTATCCATTCATCTTCCACCATGTGTTTATGTACTACACATTGTTCAGTAGTCTGTTCACTTTTGTTTTAATGCATGTAGCAGGGCTACTCCACTTATTCCATCATGTTCTGCCAAAGGCAGCTTCCTGCAGAACCAGTCATGTGGCGCTGGGCCACTGCACAGAACGCTTTGTTTTTGTGTATTTTGCTCGCTTACTTTAGGACGTTTGGTTGTGGCAGGTGCGCTGATGCATGGTGAATTTTGTGTTGCTGCCCTGTACTTCACTCCAGGATGAACACATCTGAGCTTTACCAGCGCTGCAGTGGCTAAATTTGACAGCATGTGCGGGGGAAGTGTCCACATTCCTCAAGAACAACAACAGCTTTTCTTGCCTGTTTCTATTTTCTGTTTAATCTCTGGCAATTCCTGATAAAGTGCCAAATGCTACTGACTAAGAAGTGTGAATCCACCTGACAGTGTGACCTTTGAACTTCTGCCCTCTGTGAATTGTGATGCAAACATCTGACCTATGTGTTTCTATGGGAATAAACTGCCTCCAAACTGATCACTGCCTTTAAGATACTCTCTGTAGATCTGTTTCTACCACCCCAGCCAATCAGTATTAAGTCCTTAACTGGATCAGCTGTGCAGCAGAGCTGAAAAAAATCTTGTAGGATAAGAAGAGCATAAGAACTGTAAATGTGAAACATCCCTTTATAGCTGTAGCACTGTTTAAGCCCAGCGTTACAAGTCTGGCATCCTGGTTTACCTGAGGCGTAGGGGAGGAAGCAGCTGGGGTTGAACTCCAGCTTCTTCATGAAGCGGATCTGACCATTGTCACGGAGACAGTAGAGGTTCCTCTCACCCAGGACGAAGATGGAGGAGGAGGAGTGGGAGAAGGAGGGCAGAGAGAGGTCCAGGGCCTGTTCTCCCAGGACAAACGTCCAGTCAGGCTGGAGGAGAACACACGAACACACAAACACACACACACACACACACACACACACACACACACACACACACACACACACACACACAAACTCCTGTTAAAACACACTTTCCTCATTTCAAAAACAACAAGCATGACATGTACTATGACTGACACATGTACTATCTGCACACCCTTCACAAAATGTTTACGCAGTCACTGAAATCCATCTCTTTTCTTCTGTGTTCCCACTTTATGAGGTCAGAAATCTGGACAAATACATTTAAGTGCTTTGAATACAGACATGTAGTCTGTGTACATTGGCATTCATGGGTCTTATGCTTTTGTACTGCTGTGGGAAAACTCAGATATTTGTGTACTCTGAAGTTTTATACATGAGGATGATCCAAATACAGTTCATATTCAACTGAATATCTGTGGGAAAGGCAGGAGCACTAAAAAGTTATGTTGTCATTTTTCCTAATCGAAATTCAACACATTCTCTGGCATTACAAATTCAGACTTATAAAAATCAATATGATTTATGTTTATGGGTAAATGCCATATGTGCTGGTTGTGCTCGTTTCTTTTTACATTCTTTGCTCTACTGCCAAGTTTTTGTATATTGCTGCTCTTTAAAATCTTTGGCAGACTTTTTTTGTGATTTCTTCTTATCTATCTATTATTATTATTGTTATTATTGTTATTATTATTATTATTATTATTAGCATCATTATCATTATGCGCAGCGGCACTAGCACTTTTATATATATTAGGCCTCTGAGAGACTTGCTAACTTGACCTCTGTGTCAATATTGTTATATTTTTAATGATGATCAATATTCCAGATAAAATTGAACTAGTTGTTATTAACTATACTTTGCCCACATACAACTTATAACACAGTTTACCTCAAATACTCCACCCTAACCTGACCACGTCACAGAGTGGAGAAATACAAAATGTTTTGTCTGTTGACTTTGTTGCTGATCTGGGTGAGGACAGAAACAAAACAAAAAACAAAAAATCTTTATGAGTGTATCCCTGCTGGTTGTTGTGTTTAGGACTCACCGTCAGCCTCTTGCTTCCTGTCTTCAGGGGCAGGTCAGGATCCTGTCGACTCTCTGCCTCTGTAGCCACAGCCAGAGTCTCATACCTGAGAGTAAGAGAGGCACAAACAACTGTTTACACAAACTTGTGAATGTCTGTGGATAATGTTCAATTTCCTATTAAAATCAGTGTTGGCGTGTTGTTTGATGACGATGTTGTTTTCTAAGCCATTATTGCACACACATGCAGAGCTATTTGAGACATGTAAATGTATCAAATCTACATGTGGTCATAGATTCACAGATTTGGGTACATTTATCAACATTATAACTTAATTTGTGCATTTAAATATATTTAATCAGAGTTTTCACTCAGTAGGTTAGTGTTGGCCGTTGATGGAGCTGGAAATGAAATGCCTTGCTCGAGGACACCTTGCACTGTGCAGAAAGCATTGAAGTATTCCCATCAGATATTCCCCAGCCAGTCTAAAAACTCAAATTAGTGACTCTCTGGTTACAAATTTTGCTTCTTTTACCACCAGCCCAAGACCACAACAACATCAGTAATTTCCCTGAGAGAAATTCCGTCTGTAGGGCCAGGGCAGAAATCCTAGTACACATCATTTATTCACATTTAAATAAAGTTGAACACTGTGGAACATGTTCATTATTTAAAAAATCCATGGCTGGCGTTTTATATTCTCCTTCTTCTTTACAGCTTCTGTCAGGTCAGTCAACACGCCGCTGACCTGCTGTTCCCCGGAACTGTGGTCTATCAGTTTTAATCAGTGCGCTGTTGGCAACTAGATGAGGATAAAGTGGTCAGACTGATCTGTGGTCAGTTGATTTTGGCATCTTCAGCATCAGGAGTTTTCCAGTAAGAAGCTGGCAGTCAAAGCAGTTTGGCGGGAATCTCTGCTTCTCCTCTAACACCTGGATGAACGGAGAACTCCATACCCAACCCAGCCTGACTCCGAACCGCAGACCAAACACTAAATAATTGCTGATTTATCCTCTCACAATTTTGTCACTCTGTAATGCACATTTGGAACACAAACCTGCTGTTAATCAAGGCTGTCAGGTCTGAAATCTACCCTAAATCGTATGGACCATAATCCAATATGGCTGCCACATTATGGACGAGTGATTCATACCAGTCATCTTTATACCACGAAGACACTAAACAACTAAAGTGCCTACTGCCATCATTCCATAAAATTTTGTAGAGACACTCACAGTATCCAGAGGATTAATTGTGCTTCTTGTTTGTCCCTCTGTTCATCTTTGCTTGTGTGCATCTACCTGGGCATAACAATCCAGTTTCCTCCTTCCACCAATTCACTGAAGCTAGCTGCATAAAAGCCCCAGTCCTTCACACAAGTCCTCTCCAGACTGCTTAGTGAATCCACACGGTACTAACCCTACAAACAACTTGTCCTTATCTTAAAGAAATACCCATTTGCCTGCCGCCCTCAGCTCCTCATCATCTTTGTCAGCTGAACTACAGACCTCCACCTGCCCCACGCCATATTCAGCCCAGACTCAGCCTGTCCCGCTCCACCAAGAGGGATCAACTTCATTTACAAGCTTTGCAGTAAACTTCTTCTATTTGAACTCATTACTGATCATATGTTACCAAAAAGCCAAAAAGTGCTGTCACTCCTACTACAGCTCTAATACTTTTTGTACTCATTTACTTTTTACTTTTTGCATAGAAGATGAAACTGTCGCATCACTGCCCACCCCATTACCTGGACAACATTTCAGTTTTATACCTGAATAGAATGGCTTACCATAAACAACCCTAAAAGTGACGCTAATTCGTCATAACATTGTATATAAAAAGGCAAATGAAGTGTTCTACACTTTGATTTACAGTTTTGAACTCATCCGTACAGTAGCAGTACCCACTGAGCTCCTATGAGAAACGGTGGGTAGACTAACGAGCTGCTTCATGGATGACTGCCAGTAAAGAAACCTTTTCATCACACCGTGACCGTTTCCTGGGGAAGAAAACTGACTTAAAAATATATTAAACATGTCAGAGGTTTTAAGCTTTTAAAGCAGCACTCAAGGGATCGACAGGCCAAATCCTGAATGGGTGAATGGATTAAATTCAGCCTAATAATACTAAAACAACACTATAAAATAACTGTATTCTTTCACTCTGTTTTGATATTTCAATTCTAGCCTTCACTTAGATGTTTTACTAATGATGGGATATGAGGTAGCATGAATGAATTAAAACTATGCATGCGTCTACGTGTGTGTAGAACTCCACTGGCTAGAAGTTGGTCGGATGTTGATTTAAGTGTTATGAAAGAGGGTAAAAATCATACAAAGCCCTGTGTGTACAAGAGAAAAATAAATAAAAAAATCCCACAGCTATCGGATTATTCACCTGCATGCCTAACATCTAAGGAGGGAGAACAACGCAAACACACTCACACACACACACCATTGAACAACAAACACTTGGAAACGTTTTTCTTTGTTTGCTATTTGAAAGCATTTGCAGCAAACATGGTGTGCTCTCTTACACATGTGGACACAGTTTTGGTAGGGCCATACTCTCTCTCTCTCTCTTTCTCTGTGTGTGTGTGTGTGTCTGTGTGTGTGTGTGTGTGTGTGTACAGGCAGTATCAGTCATCATGCAGAGTTTAGGACACTGAGGTTGGGGAAACAGTCATCTCATTTATATGAAAGAGGATCTCCTTGAAAAACTCCACAAACAAACACACACTCATTTACCTTAAACATATACATCATACAAGCATATACACACTGTTTGCACACATACGCATATTATACAAGCACACACTACATGCATATGCACTCTTGGTGTCATGGATAAACACAAACTAAAATCTCAAAGCTTACGCCAACACACACACAGCGACCAAATCAAGCTCTCATTCATCAGGGCAGGAGAAGGTCCAACAAGCTAAATAAACTGAGCGAGGCAGAACAGTTTGACCAGTCATCTGATATTAAATGTATAACAGTCAGGGAAGCCCTGACCCCGTCATCTGATATGGAATATATATAACAGCCAGTAAACCATAACACATTGGTGCCTGGTTGTGTAAATGTTTCTCTACTCAAGATTTCGCTGATTCTAAATATGACCTGAGATAGATGAAAATGGTGAACCAAGCCTTTAACAAAGAAATGTCTCAGGCAAAGAGAGAGAGAACGGTAAAACACCTGCAGTTATTGAGCTCCTGTGAACAGCTCTGTGCTCTGCAGCGAATATGGCCTAATGAACATAGTCACAATTGCAGGTTATGTGAAGATCTCTGACACAGAAAGGCTTCTGGCTGGATAAACTAGCACATTTCCTGAGAATCCCACACATTCAGAAACGACCAGAGCTGTGACGAACAATTACTGCTGAATGATCAATCACTGTATGTAATAGCACTTTTCTGAAAAGGCCAAAAGTCTTTTAATCACTTGGCCAGTCTATCCAGTGCTTCACAACCCAGAGATGGTTGGTTTACTATTAGATGAGATAAAGAAAAAAAGCAAATCTTCAAAACTGGAACAAGAGAGTATTTGTTGTTTTTTGCTTGACTAATTGTTAATAAACTGTCAGTATGGTTGCCATTCATTACTTATTTGTCAACTAATTAACTGATTAATCAGCTCATTAGGCTTAAATATATTCAAAAGAAATTCAGACTTATATAAAGCTGATGCTTTTGGAGATTATCATTATCAATTTAACCTCCCTATTTTATAAAAAGTGAAATGAAAGGGAAACTACTCAATGTTTGCCACTTTTGTTTGATAAATTAAGAATTACTGTTTCCTGTCATTCACGTGTTTCAGCCTGACAGATGGAGGGATGAACTGCTTGAGAGGAAGAGTTGTCCTGTTTGGATTCACACACATCTCTGCATTTCTACTGAATGGTTATATCTATTGAGAAACAAAAATCTTAGGAATGTTTTGGCCTTTTTCAAACTGAGCATGTCAAAGGTCACCAGACAAGCTACCTCTGATATTGTAAAGTAAACATAAAGGCGCATGAAGGGCCAAATATTAAATCGGATATCATGTCAGTTTGAGGTGTATACACTAAACACTGTAATAGGAAATAACAAGCTTGTTGCTATTGCAGTGTTGTTGTGTATGTAAAGGTACTCAGTGTCTGCTGGGCTCTATGTAATTTACTCTATGTGCATTGCAGAGGCATGTTTGTGTGTATCCAGGGAGAAGAGTGAAGTCAGCGTTTCCACAGTGATATCTAGTCTGGAGAATCTCTTGATACTGGTGGGGGGCATCCAGATAACAAACAGCTGGGAGAGAAAACTACACACACGCATAATGTACACCCACACAGGCTGTAAGACTTCTAAAAGCTCTCCATGCCTCAGCCAGAGGGAAAGGGGAAGTGTGTGTGTGCTTACATTACAGTGAGGTACTTTCCGATCAAACTGTGTGTGCGTGCGTGTGTCTGTTTTGGTCCAACCAGGCGAGCCATAGAGCGAGAGCAGATGCCTTTAAGATGGTGAAGCTTTAGTCAGTGCTGCTCACTAACCATCAACAGCTGATAATAAAGACAGTGAATGACATCAGATAACCTCAAATAGCTTCATAGCTGCTACAACCTACAGACTGGAACTGGCAAAGTGACGTGCATTCATTTGGGGAATTTTCTGTTAACGAGCACTGATCAAACAAGGTCTAAAACACATGGTTGTGCCATCAGCATATGAAAAATGCATCCCTCTGTCTCTTAGCATAAAATACAATATGCAATACTTTTATCTAAAAACCTACTTGTAGCTTTCCAGCTGGCGTGCAGAGGACACGGTGAGGAAGCTGTCTGTTCTGGTGTTGTAGACCAGCGGGCCTGGCAGCAGGAAACCAGGGAGGAACCTGCCGAAGGAGTAACTGTCCTGCTCGAAGAACATCAGCATCCCATCCATAGACTGGATACACAGGGAGTGGTGACCTGATTGGAGGGTGGAGGAGGGACAAAGGAGATGATTCAGTCACTCTTGTTCCATAAAGACCAAATTCAGTTGGACACACTCACATGCTGGGTATGTATGATATATTTAAAAACATTGATCAACAAAAACTTCAACAACAACAGAAAATTCTCCAACCAAGTCTTCAAACTAAACGTGAACAATTAATCGTAAAAAATCGACAGCAGGCTTTTAGCTCTATATACACTTTTACCTTTAGACCAGGTCAGATGGTATAGCAATCAACCCTTACTGTGGCTTTTTTATTCTGCTTTACCTACATTCCTTTAGCTTTTTTTCTCAGACAGTGCATGCAAGAAAAATTAAATCAGTCTAGCTGAAGTTTATAAAGTCTGTTTTTTTAGCAAAGGAAGTTTAATTTGGACAAACTGTTCAAACATGTATAAGCAGAATTACTACTGGCAAACAGGCACTCTTTGGGCTCCATGTTTTGTTTTATGACAGCTGTGACTCTGCAGTTTCAAACTTTAAATGCAATAAATACAAGTACCAGTGATCCTGAACAACACTCATGGCTTCTGTTTCATTTCAGCAGTGATGTCGTGTTGCGCTGCGAGGTGTGTTTCTCCCTCTGGCTGAATCTGATATCTCCATTAACACCTCCACACACACACACACACACCTGGCTCTGGATATGAAAGTGTGCAGCAGTGTGTGTTTGTTAGGAAAGGCTTGAAGTAGGACATACTAAGCCCTAATACACAAACACACAGCAACACACAAGGCCATAAAGCAGTGGGGCTATGTGACCAGAGAACTATAATTAGGCCTCAACGCGCTATTAAAACTCACACTGCCATCAACTAGAGGTCAGGGAGACAGCCACCTACAGCGCAACACGCAGACACACATACACTCACACACTCAACATCTATCACCAAGGATTTAGAAAGAAAAGCCGCACACTCCTACACACCTACCCTGTGTAAACATGTGTGTGTGTGTTTGAGTGATGAGCGGAGTTCAGGGTGGCCATTAACACAGTGAAGGACAAGGTCTCTCATGCCACAGACACACCCCATGAGTGCAGGTGTGTGTGTAACACAATGTTAGATTATGTGCCAATGGCAATTGTTGCAGCATCTGAGTATGTACATCTGCACAGGGATGGATTTATATTCATTTTTGAGTGTGTCTCAACACGTTGTCTTCAGTTCAAGCTCCCCGGTCATGAGTGTCTGCTGTTGTTTGTGTTTATTACTATCGCTATCCACTTTGATGTGGAAAATTTGTGGTGTGTGGACAAGCTGGGGTTATTTGTAATGACAGTGTCTCTTAAGCACTAAGGTTGTGTATTATTTTAAATCTGAACAAGTTTCTACTCATTGTTTCTTTTCCAAATCAACCCTGGTTCTGATTCTTCTCATGTTTGTAGGATTATCATGACAACCTTCCTGGAAAAACCTATGTAATTTTACAGTACAGTAAATTCAATACATTTGTCTAAAAGCAAGCATTGCAAAATTCAATATGTATAAAGAGGACATTTTGCAACTAACCAAACTATCTAAATTAACAGTCTCAGAACTTTGTCACTATTTTCCCTGTGATTATACTAAATTACACATTTCTTTCAAGGAAATGTTAATATATGACAAGGAAATTATTAGGAAATAATGGACCCATAAAATAAAGCATCTGTATTATATCCAGAACTCCCTGAAATATATCAGATGTGAGCAGCAAATCAAAACTGGGCGCAAGAGCCTGTGGTATAAAACAAAACATTAAAGCCAATTTTATGTTTCACCAGCTGTTGTTCAGAACAGGACTCCAAAAACAGCTGGATACCTGAGGAGTGGACCCGTCCTCCCAGACAAACACATTTGTGGGTCCGTCAGGTGTCTGGTGGTCATTTCCCACCCTGAAGACCAGACCGAGGGTCAAAACAATACACCACTCAGACAGCCTGACACGGCACTGTATCATCAATAATAAGAGAAGTGCTACATACTGAAAATAAGAGCCGAGCCGTGCCGTAATAGCAACCGTGCGTGTGTAATTCCACACACCCACACCCAGGTATAATGTGCCAGTATGAGAGCGCCGCCGCTCAGACACAGCGGAGGAAACAGGCCTGTATTAGCGTCATTAATAAGACATGTTGAACAAGCACACAGAGCAGCCAACAAAGCACAGAGACTGGCCGCACACTGGCAGCGGGCAGAGCCTCGCCTCTGTGTGTGAGCGTGTATGTATGAGTGAATGAGAGAGTGTGTGGGTGAAGGAGAGTGTGTGAGAAAGAGAGAGTCCTCGCACACTCATGGGTCAGGGAGTGTGTGTGTGCCAATTTGTTTTATGGATGAGTGTATGTACATGTGTCTGTGTGTGTGGGTCTATATGTGTGTGTACATATGTACATATATGTATATATATATGCATCTGATCAAAGCTTGAAAAGGCTCGTCCACACTTGCTGTGTGTGTGTGTGTGTGTGTGTGTGTGGCCTGAATGTGACCCAAACCCAAAGGCAGCCCAGCTATTAGAGCAGTATTAGTACAGAGCTGCTATTACAGTGCCTACAGCACTGCTAAATGGCTGCTATTATAGACCCACACACACACACACACACACATTCACGTGTAAGAGCAGACACGACTTGCAAAAACACTCACAGACACACACACAAAACGACATATTCGGACACTCAGCTGGTCTGGCCTCAGAGCTGTGACCATCACTCTGTGCTCGGTAAACCGACACAGAAAACACCCTCCGGCGTCGGCATGTGTGTGTCTTTGAGGATGAATATATTTCTGTATTTGTACATGAATGTGGGCTTTTGCATACAGTATGTCTGCAAGTCATTATGAGCGATGAGTGTGTGTGTTGCAGCCAATGAACTGTGAGATCAGCTCATTTTTGTGTAAACTGTGTGAAACAGCGAGCAGCTTACCCGACTCAGACCTGCTCAGATGATCCAAAGCACTCTGTACGAGGCAACTAAAACAACCTCCTCTGTATCAATGATGGCAAATAAAATGTGTATCTATGAGAGTGGAGTGAGGGAATGATGGAAAATAAAGATCACTCCAGCAGGTTACAGGACCTGTGCCTAGACATTTTATTCCTTTACATTTTGCAAATTGACATTTTGACTTTCAGCTGTTTTAATTTTCTGTCTCAACTTTGTCAGTTATCAATGCTGCCTTTTAATCTTGGTCATCTTGATGAACAAAAATTATTCCTCATGTCCAGTGGACTAACCTGGTTGATTAAAGACAGATAAAACCTAAAAACAGTTTCAGAGTTTAAAATATCATTGTGCACAGTGTTTTGCTTGAGCCCTGTAATCCAACCAGGGGAGATAGTTTACAAACGTACACATTCTGCTGAAGTGTCCTAGAGCAAGACACTGAACCACTACTAGATCCAGAGGTGCTATACCCTGCTGGATGAATGGTACTTTCCCTAACATACAGATTCCCATTATGCTTCATGCTATGGTAAATACAACTGCAGGGCCTGCACTGCCATCTAGTGGTGACAACAGGAGGGAGCAGGAGGAGAGAGGATGACATCAATTATAGAGGAGAGGTGAGGTGGGGAAAGAAGAGTAGAGGTTTGTATATGAATGCATGTATTTTTTTGAGTGATTATCATGTGTTTAAGTATGTGGTTGCACGTGCAACTGTGCAAGATTATACATGTGTCCTGTGCTGCTGGATTTGTATACGTTACTGTCAAATGCAGCCACGCAAACCTGTACGTGTGTGTGCATCAGTGTGTGTCGGGGACAAATTCTGCACGTGTTTGCTGGAGAGCAGGAGTGTGTGTGAGAGCTCACATGACACATCCAAAATCATCACACTGTACAGTGTGGTAATACCAGAAAAGAGCATGTGGAAACACACAGACACACAGGTTCACAGTACTCACTGTGCACGTGCATTCAGGACAGGCCAGGGGTATTGGTTTTAATGAGCCCACACTGTTCTTTCTATCAATCAAACACACACATGCATGTGCACACACACACAGACTCTATAAACATGGAGTCAATGAAGGGTCCGTGATGCCAGGCCACAGAGTCTGGCAGTTTCTCCCCTCACACACACACACCTTGACAATACAGCCTTTATTTGGAAATGCCATTTTCTCTGCTTTAAAGGGGGTTCCCCATGTGAGTATGTCTGTCGCTCTGTGTGTGTGTGTGTGTGTGTGTTTTTCTTGGATGCAGACTACTCGAGGGCTTTCCCCTACTTGGTTTTTCCAAGAGCCCAACTGACGGGCGAGAGAGCAGCTATATGACCCCTCTCTCTCTCACTCTCTCTCTCTCTCACTCTCTTTCCATCCTTCGCTCTTCTTAGAGACTTTTATAGTTTTATGTATTTGTCCAGTTCAGCCAATTACCACTTTTGCCAAGACACATGGACAGATGTTCACTCTCACACACACGTTTGTACCTCTACACTTGTGAGGACCCTCACTGACATAATGCATTCCTAACCCTAACCCTGAGCTAAAACATCACGATTAAACACCTAAACTAACACCAAACTCTAACCTTAACCATAAAACCAAGTCTAAATTCTCAAACAGCTCTCTGAATGTGCAGCTCTCAGTGGAGACAGTCTGGTCCTCACAAAGATACAAGCACAGAAGTACACACACACACAAGTCTGGTAAAATAGTAAAAGTACCTTATACCGCCAGCCACTGTTCAGGAGGACATAAAATGTACGTGCTTTTGAAAATCTGTGACTACATGCTGCTGTTGTCTGAGTGGTGGTTCTAAGAGATGTAATTATACACAAATAGTTCTGTGCTATTCCAGGATGGTTTAACATCTCTTAGAATCAGTTCTATAACACTCCTGGTGTTATTTTTGTAATGTAATGCCAAAGAAAAGTTGTAATTCTAGAATTGTGTGCCTGTGTTTTTGACCTGAAGCTTTTCCTGGTAAACTGATCAGATAACAAGTTGCCAAATGAAAGCATTTAAATTGCCAGTCAAACCTGTGACTCCTCCAAAGGTGCCATAAGTCATGTTGCAGGCCGTTCTTTGCAGGTTGTGTTCATAAATTAACTTCAGCTGGTACTGGTCACCATGCTCCACGTTCCCTGCAGTGCCTGGAAACACACAAGCACAAATCAGACAAAAAAAAAAAATCACACACAAAATAAGATGAAAGTTACTCTAGCAATTCTAGCATTTAGCTGCTCATGTGTACCTGAAACAGAGTAGACGGACAGTTTCCTGGGGTGAAGAACTGCCAGATGGAGAAGCTCTGAACACCTGAAATAAGAGCAGAAACATACTCAGTTAGATGACAATCATCACACATCCACTATCACAATCACTGGTCAATAATATGATAGCCAACTGAAACACTCATCACTTGCCGTAACATTAGTCTCAGTTAAATATCTTGTTCATTATGTTGGATATAAACTTCTGAAAATCCACAAAGAAGTTATAGTTTTAAGTAGAAACTGTGAACAGAACCAACTATCTATATATAACAGTAGAACCAGAGCTGTGGTTGAGCCCATGTTCTCAGCTAAAGCTAAAACTCATCCTTCTAAAATAATTACTGTGACAGCTGTTGGATTGTTTTAACTTTGGTTATGGCTGAGGTGTAGATGACGGTCTCGGTGATGCTGATCCAAGATTTTCACTTATTTACTTTACCACAAACCCACAGAGAAGGTATCTGTCCACTTTCTGGACCCAGAACAGATGCTTTCTTACTAACTTTCAACCACTGTTGTAATGTTTGTTGAGAGAAGAACAACAAGGGAGGAGAAAACCGGATCCCACAAGTTTTCTTTCTTGCATGAAAAACCACTCAAGTCAGTGCTGAAACAAAACCTTTCACCATCTGCCCACCTCGGTCTGCCCTGACAATATTTACAACGTGCTTCTCTGTCGAGGCCGGATTCCAAAATGTCCACCACCCTCCGAAGAATGCTGCGCCGAAAACCGCAGGTAACTAAACACGACGTCTTCCAAACAGACTGATTTAGTTGGATTCTGCTCCCAGCGTGATGATGTGGGAAGCCTTCGAGGCAAACCACCAGAGCTTTTCCCAGAAACCTCGCTTTCCGGGAGGTTCGTGTGCACCCACAGTAAGGCGATGGGAGGTACAGTATGTACACTGTTCAGATCAATGGGTAATTGTAACTTAATTGATAGGGGAAGATGTTTATGTCTAACTTGCTGTATATTTCAAAGTCTAGTTTGAATGGGCTGAGAGTAGAGGAGTGCACATTCTCACCACAGCAAACAATAACTGTGCTTGTCAGTCATTCAGCAGTGCAGACAGCCTGTGCATCACCGTTTAAAAGTTCAAAGTTTGCAGCTTCAGTCTCACATCTTCTCAGTTGTGCCACACACCACTGAAGAACCAGCTCCATTCTCCCTATTACAAGTCTATAAAGCATCACAGTGACGCTGAAGCTGACACTTTTTACTTTTAGAAGTGACTCACATCAGTGTGCCTGTAATGTCTAATTTAACATCATACTTTTCAAACCAGTCAAAGTAGAGATATAGCTGCAATCATTCCATTTTCTCAGACAGTGCATACTGGCAATTTTCAATTAAAAGAAAAATAAAAATGTTATTAACTTCAAGCTTTCTGCAGAATCACCCAAAGAGTTGAACTTCACATGCAGGTTAACGAGAGCTGACTCATTTCTTTCTACCTTCCACAAACTAAACTTGTTAATCACCCCTTGTGCATCACCACTACCCTGTAACTGGCCTCACATCATCCGATTCCTCCTGCTATCCTTCCTCTTTCCCACTTTGAAGCACTTGCAGTGAAGGGGTAATTTAATCATCTTTGCTCCAAAACAACTAAATTTTTACTGGAGGCATCTGCACATTTCACTTGACCTCAGCTCAGAGGGGTCAACTTTTCAAATTCAGTAATGCAGTGGAATAACAAAGCAGCATAGGGCCCTTGGGTTGTGACAGCTATGCTAGCAACTCAGTGGTTAGCCTGATGTTATGAGCACAACTATGTTTGGAGTGCTGGGTGGCTGATAGATCATGATAAATCATGAGGAGGGAGAGGAACTCCTGACAGAGTGGTTTTGGGTTAGCATGCATTGCAGAGGAAAAAAGACATGTTAATGTGGTGGTAAGTCACAGCAGGGATGGTTTTTCTATGAATGAAAAAGCAGCGTGATGAGTTATGAATGGGTGTTTCAGCCTGGTAGTTTAAAGTAAGGCTATATTACAAGCTATACTATGAATGCTTGTAATTCACAGAAGGTCATGACATAGAGCTAAAGAGAGACCTGTGATTCATTCCACATATGTAACACAAACAGAGATATGGCCATCACGGTGGCCAGAGAGCTGCCCTGTAATCTAAAGCTCAAAGGTTTAATTCCTGAAGCAGACCAGTGCCTCTGGCAAAAGCTCTGTGTCCTCTCCAACAGTAACCTCTGAGCTACTCTCTACAGAAAGCCATTTCTAATAATTTAGCTAATGCTCATATACAAGCTGATAGTAGAGGGAGGAGTTTAGCGATCAAAAAAGTCCAGAGTTATCTGTCAGACAAATCAAGCAATGTGAAGACTACTCTGTAGGCTTTGGGAATTTGTGATGGACATTTTTTAAATCATGTTTTCTGACATTTATGGGCCAAAATAATTATAGTCGATGAATTGAAAACATTAATTTAAGAAATTAAATTATATGCATTTAGTTACAACCCTCAAACAGAACAAGATTTGATTTGCATTTACTTTGCTTTGTGCCTTCAGTTCTTTAGAAGAGTGTAATCTGTTATTCACCCTCAGAAAATGAGACAGAGATCTGCACTCGTGAGACAGTGATTTAAGTTTGCTCTTTGGCAGAGCACATTAGGTTAATGCTAATTTGACCTACAAAACTAACACAGGTGCCTCACAGACAGGAATGCAGCCAATGAGACTGGAGGGAGGGGAGCTGAGAGATTAGCAACACTATCAATGATCCTGGTGTTAGAGCACAGATCTGTGGTGACTTGATTTATCAGGAGTGACACATGCAGTGTAAGAGTTGAAACTAGTAGTGAAACCAATAGTACCTAAATACTAGCAGTATAAATACTAACACACGCTTTTTCTTTTAGTTGAAAAGATCCAAAAACTGGAACATAATGTGTAATGTCTCTAACATTTACTACAACTTAAAATAAAACGTGCTGATGTTCAGCTCAACATCTGAAATTTACATCACAAACTGCATAAACTCTGTCCTGATGATTAAGGTGTTAAATGAAATGGCAGATATTTTCATAAAATATAACAATCTACAATCCACCATGGCTGCAGTACACATCCATTCTAACCCTTTGGTGGCCTTGGCCCAGGTTTGGTCCTGGTCTACTTACGAGACAAACTTGCCCACTTCCACCTGGATGATGGCATTTTGAAGCTGGACCTCCAGAAGCTGGGCATCAGCTACACTTCCGTCACTGGACTTATTGGTATGTGGGGAGAAGATCCGCAGCATTCCCATGTAGCTGCCTACCACCACTTTGTCTGTAAAGTAGATGTTCAACATGGATGTTACAATTCAAAATGGAAGTTGTTACCCCTGAACATCAACACAGAGTTTCACAACTAGGCTAACCTGAAGTGATCCAAAATATATAAGGAATATCTGATTTTGTGTTGTAACTGGCTGAAGTATTAGGTATAAAACACTACCACTGTGTTTTGGCTGTGGCTGGTTACATTTGTATTTACTCAAAACATGCATTGTGCATTTTGTATGCATGCACACATGTACGACTTTAATGTATATTTGTATCCACATAGTGTTTGTTGAAAGTGGTTTATTAAGAGGGAGACATAACAATGTCTAAACCTCAGCACGGGCACATTTCAGGTGAGGTACTGCAGTCTGTATGCTGTGTGACGGTTAGCATATCACTTCCTCACTGCACACTGACCATGTCCGGTGCCACTGTTGTCCACATCTCCGACACAGAGGCATCCCTGGTCAAACTCCTCCCCTTCGCCAAGAGCTGCCGACCACCAATCACGGGCTTTGAACAGAGACATGCTGCCTCTGAGACAGAGAGAGACAGGGTTAGATGGAATTAAACTGATGATGTATTAACAGTATCATCTTCTATTCACAGAGCAGATCCAGTCAGGTAGTTGGGAGGTTACCGTCCCTGCTCACTAGCACCACAAAAGTCAAACATTTCGCATGAAATTTATTCTGCCGCAAAGGTGCAGCTGAACTCATTGGTATGGTGATGGCTTTGACCATTATCCACTCAGCTAACACAAGAGGCTCTGAGCACTCTGTCCACCACACTGACAGACCTAGAAGGCAAGGTAGGTCACATGGTCCAAGGATTGAGCATGAGCAATGAAGGACAGTGGAGGAGGGGGGGGGCAAGCAGCTTTTCTACTCACTAAGTGCTGAGCAGGTGGAACAGGCAGCTAATCCAGACACAGAGAATCCCTCCTATCTACAGTATACTGCAATACAGACCTGAATGAGTGTTAAAGGAACATTACACCTACTACTACTACTGCCAGTTTCATCGAAGAGCAATGTTTTAAAAGCTCAAAATTATAACACTTAAAATGCCAGATATTTGCTGCATTCACAAGGACAAAGACCTGTATGCTTTTCTTCCAATGATACAGTATTGTTAGCTGCAGCACTATATGCTTCATTGACTTTCCTTTGCACAACCTGTTGTACATCCCATGCACTTTCTTCCAACTTATTAAGCTTTAATCAGTTAGCTGTGGATATATTTTAAATTAGCCTCAAACTTTAAGTTAAATCATTTTAATTGGTATTGTTCTTATCTGACCGCCTCCTTGATAATAAACGTGGAACAACAGTTCAGTTAGGATTCATGGGAAGTATCCTCCCTATTGAAGTGCCCTTGAGGAAGGTTCTGATCTAGCTACTGGCTCCAAATTGGATACAGTGGCATGTAAACATCTTATCCAGGTTTCTGAACATTCTTTGTTGGTACAGCACAGTGAGAAATCAAGACAGCCCTGCAAGTAAACAGTGAGAAACCTGGATACTATTATGATCATGTAATAAGGGATATGTATATCCAGGCTTTTCATGCTGTCATTTACAGCTGAGGTAGGGTATTTCAGATCATTCAGGCATTTTTTTAAAGGGGAGGGGGGGTTGCATTGTGGTCGTAAATATGTGTATATGCACATTGTTAAGAGTAAGTAGGTTTATGCTGCAAACAATAACTACATTCTAGGCGGAGACGGAGAAATTCACGAGTTAATAAGCTGTTGTAGCTGTCGTACTCGTCGGCTGGTTGGTATTCAACTCTGTGCACTCTTGGGCTTTAACAGCACATGACCAGACACCTGTGGGTTTATAGGGACACCCAGGAGGACTCATGTTAAGGCAAATTAGTCCTCTGCGACAGGGAAACTTTAATTAAGCATACGCGCATTCAAAAGCTGTTTTAAGTCAGTTACAAATCGAGGCATCTTGCACTGGTAAATTAGCTTGCAGCTAACGTCAAGCCCGATGAATTAACTTTAGCTTAGCCGGCTAATTAGCTAGCTCTTGAAGTTACCTGGGCACTAGCTAACAGGTTAAGAAAGAGTGTCGTTACTACTTTCACTGCTTCTCCGCCGATAACAAAACACGATCAGGTTTGTTCGCGGGTTTTTCTTACCTTAGCGTACACGAGCCAGACCGTTGAAGGACGACGGTTTGTTCCTCCTCGTTCACACAAAAATCACATTTCTCACCCTCTCGCTTGCAGCCATCGTCCTGTTGTCATGGCACTGACGCTCAACGGAGAAGCCGGTGCGGCTGTGCGCATGAACGGAAATACAGGGGCTGGCGGGAAAATGAGTTTTTTTGTTTGTTTGTTTTTTTTTTAACCACAGACTAGACACAGTCATATTCCTTGGAAAAATAAAGTTATGAAGAACAAATGATCACATCAGAGATATTATACAACATGTAACTCTGTCTGCAGATCTCTTTTAGCCTCTGTTTATGGTAACTGAACCGTTTTATATGTTTACAAATAATACTGTGAGTAACTAAGGTAATTTTTTTCTAACAGGCGTTGCCATCATTTTGAATACATATGCAATTAAAAGAAATTATATTAATTCATGTGTAAAAAAAAATACATTTTATTCAACACAGAAAAATTACAAATTCAAAGAAACCGTTAGAGCGAACGAAAATAAGTTATTTTGAAAATTAAAAAATTTAAGTCAAAGAACCTGCTAAACACCAGTAATGCACATTTGATTGTAGATAAAGATGGTGACTATAGATTATACATTACTGCCTTTAAACTGCATGACTTCAACCTGAATTGATTAATTATTTGGTTAGGTACAGTGTACAGTATTGTAGCAAAAACAAAAACACAATACGTGCTTAATACTAAATAAGTCATATACACTATCATATTATTCCTATATTATATAATACACTGCATATGAAAGTTAAAACCCTGCTTGTGGTGTTATCTGAGAAAGGACTGGAAGCTTTGCAAACACAATTCGCATCTTTCTGTGCGTTAAGAAGTTTGCATTGCTTATACAAACTTCTCTAAGGAGCAATTATGATTTAATTATATGTTTTGTCTTTTACAGTGAAAAGTGGAGGGCTCGTCCGGGATTTGAACCCGGGACCTCTCGCACCCTAAGCGAGAATCATACCCCTAGACCAACGAGCCACATGTAACGAAGGCCCGGCTATACCTTTCAGAGTTCACTGTACATGCCACGTTGCCCGGACCTCTCCGCTGTCCTCTCATGTTCACAGCTCAGCTTCACCTCTCTGGTGGCCGACTGCCATCTACAGGCGCTTGATTGTACCGCAGCATGCCCCGGTTCTACCGGACCTGCTGCAGCGGCGTCGACTCGGGCAACTTCATCATCACTTCAGCATAGGTGGGAGCTGAGCAGTGGTGGAAGAAGCAATCAGACCCTTTACATAAGTAAAAAATACCAATACAGGAATGTAAATGTTGTTATTTGTAGTAATGAAAAATCCTTTTCAAGTAAAAGCAGCAGAATGTGGTTCAGTTACCTGAAATCTGATCCTGACTACACTAGTTTTTATTTTTAACAATGTGTTGTATTTGAAAAGCTTGTTAAATCGTCCACTGTGTTAAACCTTCATCTTTAATTTAAATAGTATCTAAAGCCTGCACACAGTGCAGTGGAGTAGAAGTATATAATAGCATAAAATGGAAACACAAGTTTCTCAAAACTTTTCCACCACTGAAGAGAAGTATATTTACTGTACTGTACTGCACTTGAGTACAGTTTTGAAGTAACCAGATAACCTGAAGAGGTTCTTCCTACATAGATATATGTCACAGAAAATAGAATTGATGTTTATTATATTAGAGTGCTGTGGATTCATGGGATTTTAATCTGGAACTGTCATTTATTCCAAATGCTTATGTTGTTAGTCTGGCTTTGTAGTTGAGCTTAAGACTGAGGTCTGAACATGTGTGTTATCAGCAGTTCCACATTAAAATGACGGAGGGTTTTTGCTCTCATGACAGATTCATCTCCACCAGGGGATTAAACAGTAAAGTCTTGCAACTCAGCCACTTCATATCCAAGCATACTGTCAGTTTACAATAAAGAAGGGCTCGTCCGGGATTTGAACCCGGGACCTCTCGCACCCTAAGCGAGAATCATACCCCTAGACCAACGAGCCACAAGTACTACAAAAATGACCGATTGTTTCTGAGTTTTCAGGATGCCACGTTGGTCAGATTTCTTCAGATTATTGTCTTGTTACTTAGCGCCATCTGCAGGACAGTTATGGTAACGCCCACTGAAATCTCATGCTGTTTTACAGTCTGTGTCCTCAACCACACAAAACGGCAGCTGTTGTAAGCAAATACTACTACTTCACTTATACTTTATATTTTGGGGACTTTCTTACAAGGCCTCTAATAAAATTTCAGACAGAAATATTGTACTTTTATTCACTATATATTCATTATATTTATCTGACGGCTTGAATAACACAATTAAATTTCTGATTTTACATTCAAAACATTGCTGTAAATGTAATTTTATGTTATATTTTGTCATATATGGTACATTTGTGGGTCATTTGGCAGTTTGAATATAACATATCAAAGACCATTCTTTCCAGGATACACTGTATAATTTCAACATGTACGGCAACTTTAAATAGCACCGAACCCAGAGCTTTCAGAGCTGTTCGTCCAGATTTCCGTCCAGTCTGTGATCCAGTCCTGGCTCACAAAATGACATTTTATTGCATTTTCAGTTCACACCATCAAAGAAAAGAGAAAGTCATCTGCTTAGAAAAATACAGCACACTGGTCTATACTTTTGGAAATATTTCCAAATGCTGTGAAACAATATACATTTCCATATGATGCCCACATATACAGTATGACATTATTCCCAGCTTTATTGACATATATATATTTTAGACTCCCATCTCTTTGACATAAACTTGACAATAAGAAAAGGCAACATGCAGGTGATAGCAGCACATTTAAAAACACATACAAAGTCAAAGAGAACATTCAACACAACATGTTGAGACAAACTGAGACAGTGGCATTTTAGCTTTGAACCTCCCAAAAAGAAAAGACACAATGATGAATATTTTAGAGGTAGTGCTCAATTTTAACCACAGAATGACGATACTAAATTAGATAGGTCATATGCTGGGTTTTACTGAGCCACAGACAGCAGTGTGTTTCCTTGTGTCTACTGGAACAATGAACTATACTTTAGATATACTGGCATTTTGCAGAACTGAATCCTTCAAGTGAAACTGCAGGAGGCAACCTGTTACTTTGGTTTAAGGGGATTTTTTTTTACTGTTGTTGTTCCTGCTAATGACCACTAGAGGTCAAGTTAAGCATTACTTAATAGCTTCTTAACTTTCAACACTGTCATGGAGAACACCTGATTGTTGAGTCAGCTACGCAGAGAAGGCTCACAAATAAAAGATGCTATTTGCCATGAATATTTCAACCCTAGAATTATCTGTGTGTTGATATGATGCTTAACAAGTACACTGGGTTAAACAAGCTCATGTAAACATTGCTTTTCTGTGCAAGAACCTTTTCCATCCCCAAATCAATATTACTATATTAGAATTTAAAGTGCATTTCCTCTGATGATCTGACTCCTTTCTTTAATTTGATGAATACTGTTGGAGGTAATTCTATTGCAGCTCTCATCAAGCTACACATTTTAATTTTCACTAGACATTTTTCAAGGTCCTGTTCATACTGAGCTACTTTCATGACTTCATAGCAGAGTCGCATAGAGAAACTGAGATCAAAGGCATGCTGGGATAGGTCCGAAGAAAACACTTTGTCTATCTGTGGGCACCTGGTTTATGGTATATAAATATTACCATATCAAAAATAATCATATGAATAATAATAGTAATAACAATGTGCAAATTATAAAGATGGAGTGAGAGTGTGTGTTTTGTAAAAACTCACTTTTAGCTATGCCTTTATAATACACTGACTCAGATAGAGAACATCAGAAATGATTCAAACAGACAAAATTCAACAGAGACAGGCTGATGCTGCTGTGTGGACTTTTAAAACAGTTCATTCAGGAGATGTCAAAAGTCTTTTAAAAGGCTTTTATAGGGTGGGAATGGGGGTACAGGGGGGTTACAGAGTCAGGAGATGACTCTGGTGGGATCCAGAGTGAGAGAGGAGAGGTTAAATAGTGACCAGTTTGGACCAGTGACAAAGGTTTAGTTTGGTGTTAAAAGCCTGACAGGCCAGAGGCTGGAAGGGATGGGAGGAGAGGAGTTGGGGGGGGGGGGGGGGGGGAGGGGGGTGGAGTTATAGAACCTTCTGGAGGATGGCGTTGGGCACTTCCAGAGTCTCGTCCTTCACCAGGACGATGTCATAAGAGTCCAGATATTTGTCCAATCGCTCTTCCACCTGCAAGGTCAGAGAGGAGGAAACTGTCAGGAGATGGTTTGCAGTTCATGTCATGAATCACCAAGCAGTCACAGCAGCTGTCACCATGGAGATCCAGCAGAAAACAAGCAGTGCACAAACACTGGTGTCAGGATTCAAACTCAAAATTCAGCAGCCGTCAAACTCCTCAAACCTTCAAATAACCTCAGTTTATTGACTACTTTGAGTTCAAGGACCTTTACTGTATATTCTTGGACCCCTGGTCGTGTTTTGTGGCTTTACCTTGTCGTTGAGGAAGCCGATCTTGAGGATGTTCTCTACATTCGGTGCACCGTCTGCCATGCTGAGGTCCCCCAGCGAGTCGCCCATTAGGATGATGTTGCAGTATTCCTTCAGCTGTTTGAAGTATTCTGTGTTCCGCAGGGCACCATCGTGTTTGTTGTACACGTGGATCAGCTCGCCTTTGAAACCCTTTAAGACGCCCTGTGAGATGAAGAGCACAGCCAATGAGCAAGTTGAGCCAGTATATTTCTATTGGAGCCACCAGGAGAAGAGGACAGAGCCGTCTGTCTTTTTCTGCAGAACTCACATTATCATCAAAGTCCATGAAGTTGGAGACGACCTTGACGTTGGGGTGGTAGACTCCAGCCTGGCGGATGATTTCTTCGAGGACGTCGCCCAGGCCAGCAGAGAAGATGAAGACAGGCACGTTATGCTGCTGCAGGCGATCAAAGAACTGCTCAAAGCCTTCCCTGAAACCAAACAGAGAAAAGTCGGTCACAGAGAAATCAGTTTATCCTCCAACACTGCACACTGGATTCACACATTTAGGCCAGTGGCAAATCTCCATTACCAAGCTTCCTCTTCCTCTACAAATACCTGAGTGCAGCATCAGACTCTCTCACCACCTCTGGCAGTTTGTCTTTTTCTATTCGCTGCTCCACAAGTAGTGTGTGGGACTTGAAATACCTGCAAACATACACAGTCAGAAATGTATGTCTCAGAGTGCTGCAACAGCTTAGGAAAACAAGCAAACACAAACAGGACAGTGTATGTTTGTTATATACAATATATGTGTGTGCGACTTACCACTCCACCATGAATGGGTATTTCTCCTCCATGGTGAGGTTAGGGTCGATCTCAATGGGATAATACTTATTCTTCAGCTGCAGCAGCTTCTGCCTGCACTCCTCTGTTACCAACTTGCAGTTGTCGATGATATCTGCACAGAGAAACGGAATGACAATCATATGAAGCATGTTTCAAACAGGCCAGAGGAACATGTTGAAATTCAGAATTTAAATTGAGACAAACATTTCCAAAAACAGTGGTTGAAAAAAACTCACTGTGACACGTTGGACAGCGTTTGCCATTGACGGCGAACTTGCTTAACGTCATGTCGAAGTCTGTGATGATCTGAAACAGAGTCAAGAATACTTTGACCTAGAGGAAACAGAGGACCTCACGGGGAACCTACAGTAACATACAGGTATTAGACTATACACATATATCATTGTTATTGCCTTGTGTGTTCTGCTTGGGATGTAGTACAACACTAAGCAAGAAATTCTCTGGCTGTGGAAACTGAGTCTGCTTTCTCAGGCAATGGCCTCCCAGCTGTAAATGTTTGAAATCAACCATTAAAAGTGGTCGGCTGCAGTACCACCAGGTAGTGCTGTTTCACCAAAACACTGATTGATGGAGTGTCCTCAGCATTTGATGCTCTACCTGTAGTTTGGAAGCTCCTCCCTTGATGAGACCACAGATGATCTGCTCCACCCTCTCAGGGTCCCTCATGTGGACCGTTGTCTTCTCAAACTGAGGCATCTAGAGGAAGAGAAAGAAAGACAGAGGAAGGTGAGGAGGACTGATGTTTAAACATTCCTCTTACAATGATTTGGCAAACAGGAAAACTGTAAAACACATCTTGAAAGCTATTTGAACAGCATGGCCGTTTCACTCAAAGAGTCAAACTAAAAGCACCCTGCCTGACTGTATTTGAACACACTGTTCCCTGGTCCAGTTCCCTGGTCCAGACTCCCAGAGGGGGTTTCAGGGTCACGAAACAGCTGATGTTTGGAATCTGTGGGTGTTGTGTAACAAGCCGAACGAACACACAGCCACAGTAACACCCTGCAGAGAGGAGGTGAACTTCAGCCCTTCTTGTAACTTCATCTTATCAGCATCAGCTCTGCTTGACCAGTGCAAAATGGACAAGTCTGTCAAGTCTGAGAATCGTTATGTGAAATACTGCATGGATAAAAAAGTTGGTGAGCCTCAAGTAAATTTATTTTTAATTAATGCTAACTAACCAGGGTTTATTAGTGAGCTAGTGTATGTTTATTTGTTTGAATGCACTTAGTGTCTCAGACAAAGACTCCACTCAACTTGTGTCCTTGCAGATCTACAATAAACTAGCCAGTTTCAGAGACGAATGAATCAGTCAGCTAACCACTATTTTGACTGTGAATTTGCTGCTTCATGAAAAAGAATGTTTCCCTGCATCTCTTTGTGCTTAAAGTTAAGTGGAACACATTTTTATGTATCAGAAATGTTGCATGGTCCAACTTGGACACTTTGACAGATTTGTAGAAATACATCTCACAGAGAGATAAAAAACAGAGGCAAGAAAAACAGAGTTTATCATGGCTGTGATTCAGGCTTCTCCACAGTCTAAAACTTCCTTAAGGTCCAGGCTTCCACTGCAGAATGTACTTGTGGCTTTCACTGAAAGCCTCACCTGAGCAGCCACACCTGTGAGCCACACCTGGACAGTCAACTGCGGCTGAACCTGCAACAGCAAAACAACAAACCCTGCCTCAGCTGCTGCCTGACAGCAGCCTGGAGTGTCCCAGGGAACAAGTGCGTGTTTGTGTTACGATGAAAAATTAGCCTGCTAAATAACTATGTCACTTGAGTTACACCATGCCTGTTATGAGTGAGGAATGAGTATGTTAAGCTGGTGGTGACATTGTTAGGTGCCAATATGATGGTACTCCAGCTGAAGAATCATGCTTTAGGAGCACAAGGTGCAGACACTAATATTTCACAGAATACAGATTTTACTGGCCAATAACAGATGGTTTTATTTTGTTGTTTTTGTCACATTTCTTTTTTAATGAATTACTTTTTTGTGGAGTGACAGAGAATTCTTTTAGTAAACACTAGTATTTATCTGTTTGTTTATCTTTTCTATAGCTCTATAGCTCTACATATATAGATAGAAATAGATTAAGGCTTTAAAGCTCTTTCTGTTGCAACAATGTTGGCTGTTGAAGGTTTTTAGGAGGCGTAACAAACACACTGTAGTTATAGTAGATGTATACTGTGCTGACGAAGAAAACAAATAACTAAAACACACAAACACTCAACCCCACCCAACACAACATCTTATATAATCATCAGGCTTCTTAGCGCCTCATAAATCACTCTAATCCTACAGAAACATGACACTCAGTACACAAACTAAAAATAAAACTTGGTTCCTTTATTACCAACCCTCTAATAAGCTTGTCGCTCATACACAAACACACATAATTATCTCAGCGCGCAAAGATCCAAAACAACTTCCTAAACTTCAGATCTGTTGAGTAAAGACTTTGTGTGCTGAAACAGAAAACACATTCTTGGACTGACAGCCTCACATTTGTTTTAAATGACAGGGTCTGAATGAATTGCCACAGGGATGACCTATTTACACATTCTCTGCATTTACAGCGTCGTTTAGGAACACAGAAAATACTCAATGCATGATATACTGCCATACTACTTATTATTAAATAAAACTGCATTACAAAGAGAACGAAGGTAATAATGGCAGATGTGCTGCATCACATTATTTTTGTATTTTGCACAATTTCACAGACATGATTGTAGTGATAGCAGGGACAGACTAACATTTCTGGATTAACATCAAAAACAGCAAATACAGAGGTCAAAGGTCAAAGCATCTTAATCACAGGAGAAGGGACAAACATTCAGAGGGGTTTGTTCAGAACATTTAACACTAAATGTTATTTTTACAGTCACTATGAGCCAAAAATGGCTATAGCCTGGGGCAGCTATTTGTACACAAACACAGCCAAATGCACACAAACACACACCACACATACACACACACACACACACAGGCTTACCTCGGGTCTGTTGTCTCAGCTAACGCAAGAGTGAAGAAAAGATTGTGTGGCTGCAGAGGGCTTATATATCTACAGCAAGAGGCAGGGAGGGAGGGGGCGCCTACCAACACAGATTACACAACATAACCCCTCCCTCTGCGTAGAGAGGCCCAAACACAACACACATACATCTGCACACAAACATGGTGACAATTTCAGCTGACCCATGTCAACACACTCAAACACACACATACACACACACAGTTCAGTATAAATAGACATGGAATGGGGCCAGTGTAGGAAAAATGATACTTGTAATCTACCCTTGTTCTTGTGATGTGACCTTTGACCCCTTGAAAAAGGAACCTTTAAAATCAATCAGAGAGGGGGTGGACTCACTTCAGCACTCCTTCTGCTGAGTACACACATTTTACACACAGCACACACCCTTCTTCCACACAAAAGCAGTAAATAGCTTGATGCCTCATAAAAGGTCACAAAGGTCACAGTTCAGTTTGAGCTGGTTGTCAAATGGTCGGCCACACGTGACACACAGCTCATGGACACGCCTAACATGCATGCAAACACACACAAACACACACAGGGAATTTACAGTTCAATATTTTGGTTACATAAATGCACGTGATAGTAACATGTACATGTAGTAACAGGTAAACTGTGGAATCTTTACATATTTCCAGTTGAGTTTGAACATGTCTGTGATTTTGTTCTAATTACATTCACACAGACATGCACCAGTATTCAGGTTGATCGGATTCTTGTGTTAAAGTCGCAGTGTAGCCCTGAGGCCAAAAGATGCCAACTCCAACATAATGTTTCTTGTATCAGCTGACCCAGATTCTCCAACATGGAATCAATATGATTTCAGATCAATGTATGTATCGGTGTAATCCATTACAAGTACTGGTAACAAACTCCAAGCTAACGAGATGCTAAACAATTCATTGAATTTATAAAATTACAGATTAAAGTAAGACAACTGGCTCATGTTACAACATAAAATAGGGGAAAAGAGATGCATCATGAGCTTCTCTGGGCAGCACTCCTTTTTTCATCTGTTCACAGCTTTCATTAACAAAATTGATGAATTTTACCAATCAGTTATTTGTGCAACATCTGAACCTTTGTGCAACATTAAGACTTTGTCCAGAGCTCAGTTTTTGCTGAACAAGGCTTAATATCCTGCTGTGCTATGTACTGTTGGAGTTGGAGTGAGTGGAACATGAGTCCACCTCATCTTCTCCTCTGCTGACCTCGACTGCCTTGCATGCCACGACTTGCAAAAACTAGGTCGACACTCTCTGATTACACCTCATCACAATAACAGTGCACGTCCCTGCTGTACACCAGGCTCACAGACACACAGCTCCACCAACTTTACACGGATTCATTGGAGGCGCAGAGAGCATTTTGTTTAGTTGTGAGGAAAAGTATTTTACTCTATCTGTCCTGATACAGTCCTGCAAGACCTGTTTTTCACTTGGCTTTGTTCCCATTTGCAACTCACTTTAAAATGTAGTTTGATAGACTAAGTGCCCCAAGCACACCAAGTCGAGAAAACTGTAACTCAGAGGAGATAAACATTGTGTGTCTTTTGGCCGTTATCTCTACTGTGCAATAAAACAAGTGCAGGGATAAAACTGTGAGACTGAACTGCTGACAACAAAAACAGAGCAAAGCCTTAGTAGCTCTTGTTGGTTAGTATTAGTTGGGCATCTGCATTTGTTTTTGATGACCTGAATCAAGATGCTGTTGACAGCTATCAGGTGTAGCTCACAGAAAATTAGCATGTATGAATGATGAGGGCTAAATCTAATCCTTCGCTGGATGCCTACAAAGACTGATCAGGTAAAACTCAGCTGACCTCAATGCCTGTTCCACTCAGCCCAGTGGCTGCTTCGTTTGTTTTCTGCTCTCTTTTCTGAAAAACATTAGAGTAATAAGCTGTATAGAGAACAGGTCTCACCCCAGCTCAACACTGTCACACACTGTTGACACATGTCACCTTTAACCTCGGCGTGTGAGTGAGGGAAAAAGTATGCAACACCATAATCTGTCACATGAATGCAAAGGTACAATCAAGTCACCACTACGTATAACAGTGTTGTCACATGTCACGTCTGCACGGTGGTGTAATTATTGCCACCACTGAGGGGGTGCTGCTTTGATAACAGCAGCGTGGATGTCCTGTGGGGTGAAATAGATCACGTAAAAGATGAAAAATACGATGTAAATGTGTGAGTGGATGTAAATGGATTTGTTCAGAGTTATAGCAAAGCTGAGTGGTGCTAAATATTTGCCAAAAGTTCTTGTTTGAATACTGCTTTGCACACAGAAAATGACCATGATCAGTATTATCAGTATGATCAGACTATTCTGTCAAACTGCCTCTTCAACTTTCTCCCAGCATGATTCTGAAATCCCACCCTGCATTCCTCTGAAATCCCACCTGATCTACACAAGTCCGAGCAAAGGTTACTGATACTGGTTCAGGCTGCTGTGACCCAGCCTTGGCCTGTAGGGGTCAAAGGTCATCAAGGACAATGTGCAGAGCACCGCTGAGTGTTTCCCCCACTGCCTCAACAGATGACAGCTCGGAAGCTGTTGTTCATCTTCTCTCACCACAACTTCAGAGATGACTGACCTCAGTGTTGCTTTAATCAGATACAGGGTTCTCACTGATGGAACTCCAACTTCAGCAACCAGCACCCTGCTTCTACCTCTACTAATAATACCACTGCAGCTTTGATGATGCCTGATGATGCATCTACTTTTTGTAAGATCAGCTCCTCTGTAAAATGGCACTTTAGACTGGGTGACTTTCTACTATCATAAAGTGCGGCCAACTTTAATCATAATTCCCACGCAGAATGTTAAATGCCTTATCATTGCAAGTACAAGCTCTCTACACCCATCCAACTGATAACCATCTTGAGCGTGGGCATTTGGATGAGTCTAAGCGCATGAATGTGACCAACCAGACATTAATTCAGTCTTATTTTTCTAACAGACTGTGAACATGCTGTGGTGTTATAACAGGCCTGAGTACTGTTAATGGGCAATATAGCACTTGCTTTTGCTTGAAGGCCCTTCATCAGTTTCCTATGGCCCCACTATGAACAGCTTTACTTGTCATAGTGCCTGCCATCTGTTGCTACTGATAAAACAGCACAGCCACTAGAGGAAGTGTTGGTTAGCGCAGCAAGAGGCTGGACCTGCCTGAGTTCAGGCTTCTACACAACACTTTCCCTCCCAATTTATTTTCTTTGCAAATCTGTCTAATACATCACTTTGTAGGAGTCCTTTCTGAATTATCTCTCTGCATGCTGAACTTTATACCACTGTTACTGTAACTTCATATCAGAACATCTGAATAATCTTTTTCCTCATCGCTGTACTTCAGCAGCAGAGCTGATTACCAACACTGGCCATTTTGTCTGGTTGATGAAGGGCAGGTCGGCAGGATGATCACATCTGATGACTCCTGTAATTCATTCTGCTGCTGCATTCTCTACTTTAAAAGTTCTAGGCAAAAGCAACAGTACAAAAGTTCAAATGTGATACATAAACCATTCTATCAATGATGATCTCTCTCCTCAGTATATGCACAGGCTTCTTTCTGATCATATCATACAGTGATACATACAGTACTACAGATAAATGAAGAACTGCACATCATATGTTCTCAGTTTCTAGTTATCTGTATAGAACATTCAGATTTCTGCACCCATTGTATCATCAGCTATCACCAGCAACACAATTTGTTCCTCACCATGACCTGCAAAGATTAGGGCTTCGTATTATGCTCCTAATTTCAGATAGTGCAGTCGTCATTAAAGATAGTGCAACTACATACCAAACACTAAATAACTGTAAATTGCTTTGGTCTTGCTGTCCACAATCAGTCTCCAGACATGCAGTGTAGCTCTGTACTGCCCTCCAGAGGCCAACAGGGTAAAACACACTCCGGCAGACTCGGCACTTGACCTTTTTCACATCAGACACTTCAGTTTGTCACAGCAGAAAAATCTGTGTGATCAATAACATTAATAACAACTACATTCCATTCAGAGGAGATAGTAGCTCCAGCAGCCTGGTATAGTGTGTGCTGGCTCACTGGCATGGTTTACTGAGAAACTGGAAGGAACTTTGTAAATTTGTTTCACCTGTGCTTTGAAATATTTGACTCACTGAGCTTCAGGGAAAAAAGCGGTGGCACTACAACATGCAGAAATTTGAACACTTTTCATGTTGTAACAACATCAAGAAGAGATGTTTCAGGAACTGTCTGACTGAGTTCAGCAGGTGTTTGGCTGGACCTGGGGTGGAGGGCTTCATTTGAACGTTATTCTTATTTATAGCATCCTTTTGGCCTCTAATGGTTATTTCTAACCATTTCAACACAAATCAATTAATGACAATAAGGAAAAAGACACTTCAGAGACAGAAGTCAGGGCATGACCATGTGTATCATCACTGGAGAGTGACAAACCAAACGCACTGAACAATGTCTAAGTGTTTCCTCAGTGGCAGATAAATAATCTACAGTGTGAGACTCTAATAACAATGGGAAAAAATATCTGTTAAAATATCAGCTTTTTAACAAATCATTCCTCAACCCCAGTATCATCAAAACGCTCATGCAATAATCAGTTTAACAATAAAACACAAGTTTGAAGCAAGGCAAGAATGCTTTTCAGAGGATTACAAACAGGTACTAAACTGTAAGTAAACCTTTGTCCTGTTTATCATCAAGGTGCTCCAACCTCTGACCTTTGACCTCTGTGTACTGGATATCTATTTTATCTGGAAGTGGCTGCAGTGCGAGCAGACATGTAATAACCAGCCAGTGAGCAGAGTCATGCTGGTAACAAACAGACCTGCTGTCAACAAAAGCCACAGTGGTTTCTGGCAGTGAAGAAAAGAATGTACATTTTTCTGTGATGCCCAAGTATTTCTGAAATGACACAGATGAGGTTTTAGAAGTTTTAGAGTCCTAAAACTCACAAGAAGGAATGTCCATATAAAATTTCACCCCAGGACAGAAAATGAAAGCCTAAACTGAGTTGCCGTCGTATGGTTTTGGGCTCATGGGGTTCAGAGCGGATGTTTGTGCTCCTTCCACAGTATCATCAAAAGCAGATGGTCACAAGTTTCCATGCTGAGGGTCAAGGCAGGAAACAACAAACTGTTTCTGTACAGCAGCAGCTGTGGATGTAGCATCCGCTGTGGCACAGAAGCTACTACATCCCAAAAATCGTCCAGTTTCATTCTTCACCAGACGACCGGATGAGCATAAGAGTAAAGACAACAAAGGATGGCTTGTTGCCTTGCAACTTGGCCAATGTGTCTTTTCAGTCTTTTTCCTCAGTTTGATGAGTTAATAAAGACATTACTGGCAGCATTGGCTGAAAATGAACTGAACATGCTGAATAAAACTGCATCCAAATTCACCTGGGAAGCTCCAGAAGGCTGAACTCAAACTCCCTTTGATTTCTGTTAATGAAGCTAAATCACATCAGCAGGGAAGACAGACCTCTGAGGAGGCTCCCTTGATCTTCTCCTGCTCACTCTGCTGTAAACGTACAGAGGTCAGCTGATGCGTTGACTGAGTTGCTCACAGTTAGACACACAGAGCCCAGCATCATGGGAAATCAACTCACACGATCATTACAAGTAGCACAGTTTTGTATCTCATCTCTGACCATTCCTGTTCACTGTTTGGCCTCTCATTGTCAACAGTTTTCTTTGATATATTTCACAACTTGTATTTCACAAACTGGCAGTTAAACATTTCAGTTCCTAAATAAACAATGATGCAAACAACCAAGTGTGAAGGCAGTCAAAGGTCTGTTACAATAAAGCAGAGTGCTAGTGAAAGGATGAAATGTTTTATTTTACATGAAATAAAGAGCAGATTTGGGAAAGAGGCCACTACAGAGAACATGAATGTGTTACTCAAACAGAGTAGCTTCTGTCAAACACTACCAGACCTGCTGCTGTCAAAACAGTTTCAGACTTCAGACTCTTGCGTGACAACGGTGATAAATGACATAATGAGAGGAGGTTTCCTGCCAGGGAAATTACAAGCAATAAAATGATAAAGGCTTGTCTGCAGCCAGGGCATTTGACTGTGGCAGCGGCCGATCAACTGTTTCTACTGTTAGTGATTAAATGTGCAAGGCAACAGCTGAGTTTGAGGGATTGTTTTATGTGCGTTTTTGTGTCTCTTCAAATACACCATGCATAGAAACACATAGAGAATGGGTTAAGTAAAATGACTCAGACATGAGTCATATAGAGACCAGTATAGACACAGTACATGGCAACATCTTCTTACAGCTGCAAAATTTAAAGTCTAAATATTTTCTATAAGCTCTGAGCAAAAACAACTTTAACACATATTATCTTTAAGGACGACAGTTAAATTAAACAAAGGGTGATAAAATAGCTGCCTTAAAGTCTTAGTAAATTCTTTATAAACAGTAATTATAACAAGAAGAGACTAAACTTGAATCTCACAACACATCTCCACCTATTTTTCCTATTTTCTGCAGTTTGTGAGGAATGTAAATGCTCCAGCAGACCACATTCCTGTCAGACTGGTTAGAAAGCTGGACTGAGTGTACTGCTGCAGCTTGCATAATCTGCATGCTGCCTATTCAACAACAGCACCAGCACTAAGCTGTTTCCAGGACAGTGAAAGGGCTGTAGAGAGCATCACTGACACACTGGATCAGCTGTCAACGCTTTCTGGTCTCAGACAGAAAAGCTGCTGCTCTTTCTGTTGGGGGAAAGCTCGCTGGTGACCTCTAAAAACAGATGCCGTTTTAGGGTCCATCCGCGCCTGCGTATACCACCGAGCATGTCCACTACTGTCAAGGTACCTATAGCACAGCGTCACGACTTACAAAATAAAGGCGCACAAGTGTTGGGGGTAGAACACAATAGTCTTAACAATGCAGCCAATCCATGTTGTTTTAACCAAATCTAACTTTAAACATCTAATGTTTCCTTTGCTACATAATTTACTTTTCAGCTGTTTTACTGATGTATGTCCTTAAGCCATAAACAGCAGGATATTGTTTCATTTAAGAACCTAAAGTCATAATGTGTCATATATATAACACATGAATAGTAAAAAATAATCTGAAAACGTCATCTTAAGACTTTAAAAAATACAACGGGCATCTCTCTCTATTTTATGACATTTAGCAGATAAATAACTAATAAATAAAATTGCGAAGCTATGTGGCAAATATGACACAGTACTGATAACCTGTGAGAGTGTGCGCTATTATTTTGAAGGCCTGGCTTCTCCACTTCCGGTTTCTTATCTTATCTTGACGTACCTCGTGTGGCTGTTTTTACTCACCATCTCTATGATCCTGGTTTTTTTGCCCGCTCGCTTCTTCTTGGCGACGATGTACTGCGCCAGAACCACTCCACCGAACAGAGCACAGACGCTGGCACTGGCCGCGGCTCCGACCTTTACCACGGCCGTCCTGTCCATGACGGTCCGCTGCTCCTCCACCGACCAGCCCGCCGCTCGGAGAGTCCCGTCCTGCCCTCTGTCAACGGGCGCCTTCCGACTGGTGCAACCCGCGGTCGAAGATCGTCTATGTACACCAAGAGTAGTCACTCGGTTGACGTTTAAAAAACCACCAAACCAACGTAACAACAGTGAAAACTACAAATTAAATTACACAAAAAGCCAAAATGTTGACAACTCATCACACTGTTACCGCAGAATGAACAAGAAATGACATGTTAATAACATATTTTAGCCATTCAGCAAACATAGTTTGAAACATACATTAATTTGTACGTTACTTAGCAACAACAGATAAGCTAGCAAACCTGTCAAGTAGGCTAACGATCTTTTTAAACGTTTATTCCAAACCAGAGAGTGTGTGCAGTTATTGTTTTAGTCGCACTAATCTAACCACGTTACCTCTGCACCAGAAGCCCCTTTCTAAAAGCTAAAAGTTAAAACAACTATTAGCTCTCTTTATCTGCGTTTCCATAGCCCGTCATTCACCTCAAAGTTCAAAATAAAACACTTCCGTTCTTACAGGAAATACCAAAATAAAGGCCTGTAACAAACTTCATCTTACTGCATGGCAGCGGACTAGTTTTACACATGCGGTGTATTATGCTACAAAATGTATTTCCCCCCAAAAAACAGTGACAAATAATTTTCAATGATCTTGTCCTTCTGTCCCTCCAATTAAAATGCCTAAAAAGCTGCTTTTCTCTATGGCTCTAGAAAGTAAACTAGCCCAAGGACTTTATTACTTTTACTTTGACTCTAATTAGTTACTTTCACCCATTTGCAAGCAGTCTGCACCCCTCTCAGAAGACATTTGATTAGTTCCCCTTACTGCCTGGACAACTGAGATGGACTCACATTGGACTTTGGAGAATATCACTTCTTGTTGAATTGGTTACAGGGATGTACAAACGCTGTTTGATAGCCAACACAGAAGTTCTGGATTTTTGACCCATGGACACATGAATGCAAAAATTAGACTAAAATGCTGGAGTAGAGGTGGTGTGCTTGACAGTCAACATCTTCTGCCTGGTGAGAGTGTTATATTTGGCAGTCACTAAAAGGTCCAGAACTACCTCCTCCTTTCATTTCTCTTATTTGTGTTTCCTAACATAGACAGAGACACAGCAGGACGTGCAGGTATTTTCATTAAAGATGTGATTCAAAAACCTTTTGGAGCATTCTAAAATATCAACAATTACTGTAAAGTTATGAGGTCAGTCCCTAAGATTAAAAGTCTGGTGACTGTTTTCAAATCTTACATGGAATTCAACAGTCATACAGGGAGATATCTGCTTTAGACAGAGAGAACAACAATATTTACACCCTGTAGTCCTGTAGTCCCTGAATGTGTAAAGAAAGGTTTATTTTTTTCTTTTTCAAGACATTGTCAGTAGTTTAAAATAAATGAAAGCACATTTTCAAAAAAATCTCTAATTTCCTGTAATTGTGGAAACACATTTTAACTTCTGATCATATAAAAAGAACAAGTTAGGACAAAGAGCATGCAAAACACCTGCAAAGACAGATATTCTTTGCAGCGTTCCTCATGTGCTGTAGAGTTTTTATTTGAAAACTAAATGAAAACAGGTTTGGTCAAAACTTTATCCATGCAGTATGTCAGTAAAATTATCAAAGTGAGTGCTTCATTTGACTGCAGCTCCTGCTGGCTGTTGCATATTTTAAGATACAAGGCCCTGTAGGCAGTTAGCACACTTTAAATATCTTTCTCTTTTATCAGCGTCCTCTGAACAGTGCATTTGTAAGTTAATATAATGAGCTCCTTATCCAAAAGTGTATAAAACAAAAGGAATCAAAATGTCTTTGTCATTTATAACAGACCTCTGAAGATTACAATTCTCTTCATTACAGGCACAGGGAGAAGATGCAAATGCCACACAGAAAAGCCCCGGGCAAACTGGGGTTCAGACCCCAAACCTTCTTGCTGTGAGTGCTAGCCACTGCACCACTGTGCTGCCCCTGATTGACGTCTAGCTGCTCCGTGAACTTAAAAACAATATATTGTTGATGATGTTCACTGATAATGTCAATGAAATGTATTAGTAAGTATTGGTCTTAGTTTTATTATGTCATTCCTTTCAAAAAGTGCACTGCAGTCTTTCACAGTTTATACTGTTAATAAGCTCAAATTTGAAATGAAAACATGTACTGGACAGATTAAAAGAAATGTGTGCTGAGCCCATAAGCAGTGCCATCTACTGCAACATATGGTACGTGTACAGTATGGCCATTACGTTAAAGGATGGGTTTATATTTATTCAAGTGTGTTTTAAAACTGTAGTGACCTGCTCACTGTACATTGACAGTTTTTGTTCACTGTAATTGTTCCTCTGCTCCATACTGGCCACAAAGAAATTTACAGTCTTTGTTTTATTGTAAAAAATGAACTCAAGCTAATGTGAGGCTTCAGCAGTCTCAGTGGATTAAGTGTGTTTCTACCAAAGTTAAGTTATGCAATCAAAGTCATTATTTTAAAATCAAATTTACTTAAAATGTTTAGGTATAAACAGATTTGAACAATTGTGAATCTTTGACAATGATACTCAACAATACCTCAGGCGAAAAGTGGCTGTGGTGAACAGGTACGGAGGGAGTGTCTTAGATTAGAGCACACAAACTCAACGGTCTACAGATGTTTATTTTTTACTTTTTCATTGACATTCATTTAAAGCTTCAAGCTTTTATTTACTTCTTATTTGCTTTATTTCACTTTATTTTTAAAAGAATGTTTAAGGATGTTCAATATAAACCTTGTAGACTCCAACCCAGATACTGTTTGCAGCATTGAGTATCTCATAGATTTCTAATTGGAATACTAACAGAAGAGAGGTTTTGCTGAAAGTTTATCAGATTAAACTCTTGATTTGACTGTTGTCAGATCTTGCTTGAAAGAGAACAAGGCTTTTGCAGAATTCCCAGACTTGATATCTATAGACAGCCAGAATAAAAGAAATGTCTGTCCTAAAAGAAATGCCTAAACCTCAATAACCTGTAACAAATCAAAAACTCAACATGGAAAGCACATTGAGTATAAGACATATGGCTTGGAGCCAAACAGCATATAAAGTTCTGTGAGAACTTGAGGAAAGCAATTAATCTGTCTGAGCAGAACTCCTTTGGGGGGGCCTCTCAGCAGGAGGGACAGGAAGAATAGTCAAAATTGAGGAAGGTGAATACAACCAAAACATAGAGAGGTCCTTGAAGGGAACCCTGCCTCTAAGTGCACATGGCCTGAGACTGGGGCGACAGTTCACCTTTCAGCACAACAATAACCTGAAGCATGCAGCCAAGACATAACTGAAGTGGCCAAGACATAACTGAAGTCTCTGACCATCCTTAAGTGCCAGCTGTCATAAGGGTTTCTACGGAGTACTGAATTATGGATGTGAATACTATTGTGAATGAGGAATTTCAGTTCTGTCTTTTAATAAATTTGCAAAAATTTCTTCAAAAATGTTCTCACTTTTTTATTGTAGGTTATTGAGTGTAGATTGACTATTCATTTAAATTTAAAACTATAACAAAATAGCGTGCAAAAAGCCAAGGGGGTCTGGAATACTTTCTAAAGCCACTGTACAGTGTTAATCTGCTCAGACGTCAATTTGCTTCAACATTAGGTGTGCCTCCAAAAACGCAAAACGTCTGGTTCAGTTCTGTCCAGAATGCATAAACTGTTTGCAAAATCCATTAAACTTGGATTTATTAGCGCTTGTTTGATGAAAACAGCTGTCTGCTGTGGGAAACAAGGTTGATGAAACCAGAGACTCTGAACCACACAATAAATGTTCAAGCTATTTTTGATAATGTTAGCTCCAGTTATGCTGTTGCAATCCCTCCAGCTTCACTCTTTACCAATAGTGACCGCACCCATCCTGTATACTGCTTCTTTCAATCATCTTCTTCGACCATCCGGGGGGGAGTGGACGCAGGGACCATGGGACTGTCTTTGACTGGTTTCACTCGGCTGACATGGAAAGTGGGGTGGACTCTCAGGGACCGGGGCAGGTGCAGACGCACAGAGGAGGGACCGATGACCTTGGACACCGGATAGGGACCCACGAACCGGGGAGCCAGCTTTCTGGAGGAGACATGGAGGGGTAAGTCTTTAGTAGAGAGCCAGACCTTCTGGCCAGGCACGTACACTGGAGTGGGTCGGCGCCTTCGATCCACAGCCGTCTTCATGCGATCCACACTGCAGGAGGACCTTCTGGGCGGCTGCCCAGATGTGGCGGCAATGCCGAACCATGGCGTGAGCCGATGGGACCGTGACCTCTCTCTCTGTCTCAGAAAAGACAGGGGGCTGGTAGCCGAAGACACATTGAAATGGAGACATGCCTGTGGCTGAGGTGGGAAGCGAATTGTGGGCATATTCCACCCACACCAGGTGCTTGCTCCAGGAAGCTGGGTTCTGCGACACCAGGCAATGAAGACAGGTCTCCAGCTCCTGGTTGAGGCGTTCTGTCTGGCTGCTCGACTCCAGATGATACCCAGAGGTGAGGCTGACGGAGGTGTCGATCAGCTTGCAGAATTTCTTCCAGAATCTGGAGACGAATTGGGGCCCCCGGTCTGAAACAATGTCTTTGGGAAAACCATGGATGCAAAATACCTGCGTCATCATGACGTCTGCAGTCTCTTTGGCTGAGGGCAACTTGGGCAAAGCAACGAAATGAGTCATCTTAGAAAAACGGTCCACCACTGTGAGAACGGTGGTGTTACCTTCAGAGACCGGGAGCCCCGTGACGAAGTCCACAGAAATCTCTGCCCTAGGATGTGTGGGTACAGGAAGTGGTTGGAGCAGCCCCATCTGAGCTCTGGAGGAGGTCTCGTTGTGGGCGCAGATGGAACATGCCTCCACATACTCCCGAACCTCCCACTCCATGGAGGGCCACCGAAACCTCTGGGAAATGGTGTGGATAGTTCTTTTGACACCTGGATGGCAGGTGAGCAGTGAGGTACGGGCCCAGTGGATCACCTGTGGACGCATGGCAACAGGGACAAACGATTCTCCGGGCAACCACTCGGTGCCTGGGTCTCACCATTAGCCTGTTTCACCTCCCTCTCTATCTGCCAAGTCACCGCTCCTACCACATGGTGCTGTGGTAGGATGGGTTCAGGCTCCTTGGCAGCAGGCTCGGGGTCAAACAGACAGGGCGTCAGGCTTAGTGTTCCGGGACCCCGGCCTGTAAGACAAAACAAAGTCAAAACGATTAAAACCAAAGTCCACCGGGCTTGAAGTGAGTTCAGTCTTTTAGCAGTGCGAATGTACTCAAGGTTCTTGGGGTCAGTCCACACGATGAAAGGGTGCTGAGCACCCTCCAACCAATGTCTCCATTCTTCCAGGGCTATTTTGACCGCCAACATCTCACGGTTCCCAACGTCGTAGTTCCTCTCAGCTGGGGAAAGCTTCCGTGACAGGAAGGCGCAGGGGTGGAGCTTGTTGTCCTTCTCGGAGCGCTGCGATAGAACCGCACCCACCCCATTATTGGAGGCGTCCACCTCCACCACAAATTGTCGGCTGGGATCGGGAACAGTGAGGACAGGGGCGGTGGTGAACCTGGCTTTGTGCTGCTGGAAGGCCTCTTCAGCTTGATCAGTCCACTGGAACGGGGTCTGTGGAGACGTGAGAGCATGGAGAGGTGCAGCTATGGCGCTGAAGTTTCTGATAAACCATCTGTAAAAGTTAGCAAATCCCAAGAATTGCTGAACCTTTTTATGGCTATCAGGTGTAGGCCACTGAGCCACAGCACAAACTTTAGCCAGGTCCATTTGCATCTTCCCAGGAGCTATGATGAAGCCAAGGAAAGACACCGTGTCGTGAAACTCACTCTTTTCTGCTTTAACATACAGTTTGTTCTCCAGCAATCGCTGGAGAACTTGACGTACATGGTGCACATGAGTGTCTAAGTCAGGGGAATAGATGAGGATGTCATCCAAATACACAGACAAAGTGATTCAGAAAGTCTCTAAGCACGTCATTGATCATGTTTTGGAAGACTGCAGGAGCATTAGTCAACCCAAATGGCATCACCAGATATTCATAATGGCCACTGGGGGTGTTGAAGCCAGTCTTCCACTCATCCCCCTCTCGGATGCAAACCAGGTGATAGGCATTTCTTAGGTCCAGTTTGGTGAATATGTGGGCCTGTTGAAGCTGATCAAACGCTGATGACATGAGTGGCAGAGGGTACAGATTCTTGATGGTAATGTCATTGAGTGGGCTATAGTCTATGCACGGTCGAAGAGAGCCATCTTTCTTCCCCACAAAGAAAAACCCCGCCCCAGCTGGGGAGGAAGAGGGGTGAATGAGTCCCACTCTTGAGGAGGACTCAATATAGTCCGTCATGGCCTTTCTTTCAGGACCAGAGATGGAGTACGGTCTCCCCTTAGGAATGGGGGCCCCTGGAATCAAGTCAATGGGGCAGTCATATGGTCTGTGGGGGGGGGAGAGAAGTGGCTTTACCCTTGCTAAAGACCTCCCTCAAATTATGGTAACAGTGAGGCACCCGTGTCAGAGTTGGTCTCAGTTGACCGAAACAGTATTGAACACAGATTTCATGCTTGAGTCGTGACACAACTTTAAACAAGTGTCCATACAACTCCTGCCCCAGCTAACCACAAATGAAAATGCATGAGTTCATGATGATTACCAATTATCACAGACAGTGGCTCAGTCACGTGAGTGACTTGAAACAGCGAGCTCCCATCTAGGGCACTGGCCTCAATGGGTCGGGATAATGGTTCTGATTTCAGGTTCAATTTAGTGGCCAGATTCCAATCGATGAGGCTCTCATCTGCACCTGAATCAATAAGTGCCCCTAGACGGACTGTGGTCTTATGGTGCTTTACCTTGACTTATGTGGGAATTTGTGGGGAAGGATCAGCAGGGAGAAAACGACTCGCCAGAATGCTCCCCTCTACTGGTGAGCCTGCCCTTTTGCCGGACAAGCAGCTAGAAGGTGGCCCTGCTTCCCGCAGTAGAAGCATCTGCCTTCTTGCAGATGCCAATGCTGCTCCTCGGGGGACAACTTGGCTCATCCCAGCTGCACGGGCTCCGCTGCCTCCTCGAAGGGAACCTTTCTCCGTGGGGGTGATGATGGGAGACGTGAGGAACTGTGGGCTGCAGTGGGTCCCGGACGACGGCCAGCTTGTGACGTCACTCGGTTGCAGCTCCGTTGACAGTCCTGTAATCGATCATCACTTCTGATAGCTAGGGTGATTAATGAGTCCAAGTCTGATGGCAGGTCAATAGGCACTAATAAGTCCCGAATCTGGTCAGAGAGACCCTTTAAAAATATATCATAAAGGGCCGTGTGATTCCAACCACTGTCAGTAGCGAGGGTGCGAAAGTGGATGGCAAAATTGCTCACAGAGTCCATACCTTGCTTGATGCAGCTCAGCTCCCGTGCTTTTTCTCGGCCCGATGACAGGGGCTCAAAGGCCCTCCTGAGAGCCTGCTTGAAGTCCTCGAGGGATCCACAGATCAAAGAGTCTTGAGACCACTCAGCCGTGGCCCACGCCCTCACCCTTCCGGTGAGATGCGAGATCATAAACGTCACTTTGGATCGCTCTGTGAGTAAGGCTAATTTTGAGTGTTCATGATGCATCACAGTCTATGAGAAATGGTTGGCATCCTCTAGACTCACCGGAAAACTGTTCGGGAGGGGCAAGGCGAGGGACTGAGGCATAGGATAATGGAGCCGCCGGGGCTCCAGCCACCGCCAACAGTGATGAAGCAGCTGTGTCCGAAGAGGAGGTGTCTTTCGTGAGTAGAGCGAGGACCTGATGAACTTGTGCTGCCAGGAGGTTCACTTGGGTGGTAATGGCCATCGTGAAGTCCTTTTGACTGTTCGCCAGCTCCTTCATTCCGCTGTGCAGAGAGGACATCTGGTCCTCTTGCTGATTCAGGCGAGCATTCTGGGAGCGAATGGCTGCCGTTAACTGGTCTGAGTCGGCTGGGTTCATATTGGCTAGTTCGTAATGTCACGACTGAACTAGGACAGGAACCCAAGTGTACGACTCAAACTCAAAGTACAAAAATAAACAATCTTTATTTGGCAAAGTAACAACACAAAATCACTCAAGGAGAGGAATCCAAAAGGTTACAAAAGTATCAAACCAAAATCGCTCGCGAGGAGGCAAAAACTGCTAAACACACAAGGCAAGACAAGGCAAACACAAAGAATCAAAGACCTGGCGTGACTGGGGCTGGCTTGGCTCTCTGAACAAACAAGACAAACTAGCATAGGACAAAGGGAGACTCTAAATAGACACAAGGTAAGGGGAAACAGGTGGAGACAATCAGGGCGGGGCAAGCAATCAGGCAGGCAGGAAACACATGAGGGGAAGTGACCTGAAACGAGAGGAGAGTAAGATTTCAAAATAAAACAGGAAGTCACAAGACAACATGAAGACGGGACAACACGACAGTGACTTGACGGGACAACACGACAGTGACTTAACATAATTTCTTGGACATGACACTGTTTAATTTCACAAATTATGATTTTCATACCTCTCATACCATTTTTCAGTGTGCCATTGAACTTCCTATTTTTTAAGACCAGATAGGCTCTCTAGTACAATGTCACTTTCAATCAGTCATGTCACAATCTTTCCACTCTTGCTCATTCACATTGTCATATGATTTTATATGCATTTCATACACACACACCTTTGATCATTCATTCATCATACATTGAAATGTTGAATGTTCTCAGTCATGTCAATATAATCCGAGCACACAAAATATAATGGTAAACCTTTTGTGTATGTACTCCTCTTGCCTCAAGTGTTTTTAGCAGCAAATAGTCCAAGATTCATTCGTTCTTAGTGAAGTTAAGTCCGCAAAATCCAGCTCTCTTGATGATGGCTGAGGAGGGGTCTTCCTTAGGTGTTGATCCACCGATGGTCAGCGAAGAGTCCAAATAAGTTGTCTGGTACATCACCTTTTATCTGGTTTTGGCCAGCTCTCCCCCTCCCCGATTTCCTTCATCAAGCTATTTTTGATAATGTTAGCTCCAGTTATGCTGTTGCAATCCCTCCAGCTTCACTCTTTACCAATAGTGACCGCACCCATCCTGTATACTGCTTCTTTCAATCATTCTTATTAGTGTGAATGCTTCAAGCATTAAAACCATTCAGGTATCAAAATGTTCAGCTCATTCAGGACATTCCTGCTTGTATACAACTTTTTGATCTTATACTTTTTTGAATGAATTAAAAAATGAATGGGATCCTATGGGAGTTTTCTCAATCCCAAGGTCCCCGGTTTGATCCCCACTTCAGACTCTGAAATTTATGCTGTAAAAACCACTCTGCTATGAATGTTTTTCACTTTTTAAGCTTTATACTGTTTTGCTTATTCAGCTTTTTATGCTTTTATGCTATTTTGCTATTTATAACAATTTTGAAATTTTGCAATTGTACTATCACTACAACTGCTTCTATTGCCAGGCTGTACCCTGTGGACTTCAGTAGCGAGATCAGTAACGTGGATGCCTACCAACCTGGTCTCGTGTTCAAGCCCCAACCCAGACACAAATCAAAAACCCCTCCTGATGAAAGCAATGACAACAATAATGATAATAATAATAGATGTTGTTACAAATCCTTTGCGCTTTTTGCAATTTTGCATTTTTATGCAATTTTGCATTTTTACAATTCATTGTAACACAGTGTGCCATTGAACTTCCTCTTTTCTAAGACCAGATAGGCTCTCTGGTACAGTCATGTCACAATCTTTCCACTCTTGCTCAATCACATTGTCATGATGATTAGTGTGAATGCTGGAAGCACTAATCATCGTCCCTAACTAGTTCCGCATGCTTTGTTTTTCTTTTTATATTTGTTGTATTTTATTAAACTTTTTATTATTATTCTTCCGTACGTTTTTCGTCCCTAACTAGTCCCGCATGCTTTGTGCTATTAAAACCATTGAGGTATCAAAATGTTCAGCTCATTCAGGACATTCCGGGATGTATACAACTTTTTGATCTTATGCTTGTATGATTTCATACGATTTTCTAAATGAATTAAAAAATGAATGGGATCCCATGGGAGCTTTCCCAATCCCAAGGTTCCCGGTTCGATCCCCGCTTCAGACACTGAAATTTCACTGCACTTTCTGCCATAGAATCTATTCTGCTATGGAAATGTTTCACTTTTTAAGCTTTTTACTGTTTGTTCAACTGTTTATGCCTTTATGTTATTTACAACAGTTTTGCTATGTTGCAATTTTACTATCACTACAATTGCTTTTACTGCCAGATTTTGCACTGTGGACTTCAGTGGTGAGATCGGTAATACATATGCCTACCCACCCATGGTCGCGTGTTTAAGCCCCGATCCAGACAAATATCAAAAACCTCTCCTGACAAAAGCAATGATAATAATAATAGATATTGTTACGAATACTTTGCAATTTTGCTATTTATACAATTTTGCAATTTTACTACCACTACAATTCATCGTAACACCTTGCAGTACCTTGTGGTCTTCTGTGGTGCAACGGGTAGAGCAGTTACCTCTGAATCATGAGATTGGTGGTTATAGCTTTTGAAAAAATAGCATTACTAATATAAATAAAGATTTGAAGAGCAATAGTGCGGATGCTTGAAGCATTCACACGCATTTTCCAATGGAAATGCATTTTATCTAGTTCTTAGCTACATTAATACAATTATTCATTACTTTTAGTAATATTATTGGTACAGTTATTCTTTAACTTTTACACTTCGAGTCACAATTAACTGTTTAATTTCACAAATTATGATTTTCATACTCTCATACCATTCTTCCAGTGTGCCATTGAACTTCCTCTTTTCTAAGAACAGATAGACTCTCTGGTACAATGTCATAATCTTTCAATCAGTCATGTCACAATCTTTCCACTCTTGCTCAATCACATTGTCATAATGATTAGTGTGAATGCTGGAAGCATTCACACTATTGTTCTTCTTTTTATAGTTGTTGTATTTTATTAAACTTTTTATTATTATTCTTTCGTACGTTTTTCGTCCCTAACTAGTCCTGCATGCTTTGTTCTTCTTTTTATATTTGTTGTATTTTATTAAACTTTTTATTATTATTCTTTCGTACGTTTTTCGTCCCTAACTAGTCCTGCATGCTTTGCGCTATTAAAACCATTCAGGTATCAAAATGTACAACTCATTCAGGACATTCCGGGATGTATTCAACTTTTTGATCCTATGCTTGTATGATTTTATATGAATATTTTTATGAATAAATGAATGGGACCCTATGGGCGCTCTCCCAATCCCAAGGTCCCCGGTTCGATCCCCACTTCAGACACTGAAATTTCACTGCACTTTCTGCCATAGAATTTATGCTGTAAAAACCACTCTGCTATGAAATTTTTTCACTTTTTAAGCTTTATACTGTTTTGCTTATTCAACTTTTTATGCTTTTATGCTATTTTGCTATTTATAACAATTTTGAAATTTTGCAATTGTACTATCACTACAATTGCTTCTACTGCCAAGTTGTACCCTGTGGACTTCAGTAGCGAGATCAGTAACGCGGATGTCTACCAGCCCATGGTCTAGTGTTCAAGCCCCAACCCAGACACAAATCAAAAACCCCTCCTGAGAAAAGCAATGATAACAAAAATCATAATAATAATAGATGTTGTTATGAATGCATTTTGCTATTTATGAAATTTAGCAATTTTACTACCACTACAATTCATTGTAGCACCACTCAGTACCCTGTGGTCTTCTGTGGTGCAACAGCTAGAACAGTTGCCTATAAGCCCTGAGATTGCTGGTTCAAGTCCAGCAGTGGACAGGTGGTTATTGCTTTCTAAAAAATAGTATTACTGATATGAATAAAGTTATAAAGAACAATAGTGTGGATGCTGGAAGCATTCACACGCATTTTCTGCAGGAAATGCATATTATCTAGTACAATTATTCATTACTTTTAGTAATATTATTGGTACAGTTATTCTTTAACTTTTACACTTTGAGTCACAATCAACTATTTAATTTCACAAATTATGATTTTCATACTCTCATACCATTCTTCCAGTGTGCCATTGAACTTCCTCTTTTCTAAGAACAGATAGACTCTCTGGTACAATGTCACAATCTTTCAATCAGTCATGTCACAATCTTTCCACTCTTGCTCAATCACATTGTCATAATGATTAGTGTGAATGCTGGAAGCATTCACACTATTGTTCTTCTTTTTATATTTGTTGTATTTTATTAAACTTTTTATTATTATTCTTCCGTACGTTTTTCGTCCCTAACTAGTCCCGCATGCTTTGTGCTATTAAAACCATTCAGGTATCAAAATATTCAGCTCATTCAGGACATTCCGGGATGTATTCAACTTTTTGATCCTATGCTTCTATGATTTTATATGAATATTTTTATGAATAAAAAAAATGAATGGGACTCCATGGGAGCTTTCCCAATCCCAAGGTCCCCGGTTCGATCCCCACTTCAGACGCTGAAATTTCACTGCACTTTCTGCCATAGAAACTATTCTTCTGTGAAATTTTTCAATTTTACTATCATCACAATTGCTTTTACTACCAAGCCTTCCACTGTGGACTTCAGTGGCGAGATCAGTAACGTGGATGCCTACTAACCCTTGGTCTTGTGTTCAAGCCCCGACCCAGACAAATATGAAAAACCTCTCCTGCTAAAAGCAATGATAATAATAATAATAGATATTGTTACAAATACTTTGCGCTTTTTGCAATTTTGACCCTGCGGTCTTCCGTGGCGCAACGGGTAGAGCAGTTGTCTATGAACCCTGAGATTGCTGGTTTGATCCCTGCCTCAGACACTGCACTTAATGCTGTAGAAACCTTTTTTTTTTTTTTGCTTATTCCACCTTTTATGCTTTTATGCTATTTTGCTATTTATAACGATTTTGCAATTTTACTACCACTACAAGTCATTGTAGCACCGCACACTACCCTGCCTACCAACCCATGGTCTCATGTTCAAGTCCCGACCCAGACAAATATGAAAAACCTCTCCTGAGAAAAGCAATGATAACAATAATGATAATAATAATAGATATTGTTATGAATACTTTATGCTTTTTGCAGTTTTGCTATTTATGCAATTTGACTACCACTACAATTCATTGTAGCACCACTCAGTATCTTGTGGTCTTCTGTGGCGCAACAGTTAGAGCAGTTTTCTATGAACCACGAGATTGCTGGTTTGAGTCCAGCAGCAGACAGGTGGTTACTTTAAAAAAAATAGTATTACTCTCATACCATTCTTCCAGTGCGTGAATGCTGGAAGCACGCATTTTCTGCAGGAAATGCATATTATCTAGTTTTATATGCATTTCATACACACACACACATAGTACATTGATCATAATGCTTCACATTATATTGCTTCAAAAATGTTCTCACTTTTTTATTGTAGGTTATTGAGTGTAGATTGACTATTCATTTAAATTTAAAACTATAACAAAATAGTGTGCAAAAAGCCAAGGGGGTCTGGAATACTTTCTAAAGCCACTGTACAGTGTTAATCTGCTCAGACGTCAATTTGCTTCAACATTAGGTGTGCCTCCAAAAACGCAAAACGTCTGGTTCAGTTCTGTCCAGAATGCATAAACTGTTTGCAAAATCCATTAAACTTGGGTTTATTAGCGCTTGTTTGATGAAAACAGCTGTCTGCTGTGGGAAACAAGGTTGATGAAACCAGAGACTCTGAACCACACAATAAATGTACAATAAAACTAAAGCTATAAGCAAAGAGAGGTTTTTGTTGTGATACAATTTCACTTACATTTTCAGGTTAGTCTTTTCTGCCTTTGGAATAAACTATATTTACGAAAGTTTGCTTTACTTTTAGGAACTGGCTTATGACAAAAAATAGTGAGCAGTAGCTGTAAATATGAAGAATTGTATGAAAGGGAAACTCGTTTATGGCTCGTAATAAATGTTCTAATTGTAAGAAGTGATGAGTGTTATCCTCTAACTGTAGGGTGGAGCATTCAAATAAGTACATTAATATGGGCTGGACAAAGATGCGATATTATCATACGTACTGTTCAGAATTGTTTATAAGGAGATGTTGTCCTCTGCCTCAACAGGCTTCCACCATCTCACTGAGAAGGTAAGACCTCCATTATTACTTGCCTGAGGACTTTTAAATAGCTATGCTTCTATATGTAGCAGGCGAAGGAATAAAACTCAGCCTGTAAGCCTGGGTCTGTACAAAAAACAGGTCAAAATCATGTACTTTTTGTTTTATGTGTTATTTTATTTTGTAAGAGTTTAATGAAGTTATGAATGTCCTCAGTCATGTCAATATAATCCAAGCACACAAAATATAACGGTAAACCTTTTGTGTATGTGTGTGTATTGTTTTAGGTTGCAGAGTATCTGGATTGCCATTCTTAACATCTCCTCAACTCACTGGTAAGTCATAATTTGTGCTTACTTTGACTTTTTTCCTTTGTTGCTTTTCTACTCTCTGTCCCTCCTCAGTCTCTTTACTCTAACCTTGTAGGACAAATTGCTCCAAATTTCCATGGTTACCTTGGTCATTGAATTGATGTGGTTAATGTAATTACTTTTTGATGTTCTCTGTTCATCATGTCAGTTCTCTACTGCAGCAAAAATGAAGAACCTGATCTTGGTTGCTGTGATCCTTCAGCTTGTGATCACAATATCACTTCAGACAGTAAGTTTTGTTCATTGTTTATTCTTTATTCTTTAACTCACAAAGCCTCTGCTAAAAACATCTATATCAACCCAATTATACCCCATTGTTATTTAATTATTTAAGCTGATATCTGATCATTCTAGTATTTTAAGACCAGGGTATCTTAAAGATAAGTTTAGGGTGTCTGAAATGCAGCTAACGATAATAACAGTATAATAAAAATATTAATCTGCAACATACTTTTATAAATCAATTATTTAGTTTTAACCATTTGTCATAAATTAAGTAAAAACTACTTTACCAAGTTATCAGAGCCTGTCTTTAACTGTTTATTGAGCAACAAATCCAAAACGGGGGGAAAAATAGAATTTTATGAATTCTTGGCATTTTAACTCAATAAATGACTTTTCACAAGGGGCACACTCGCTTTTTTTTTTTTTTTTTTTTTTTTTTTTTTTTTTTTTTTTGCACGAAGGTCTCCTAAAACAGGCCAAAGTCAGAATGGTCAAAATCAAAGCCGCTAAGATATCCAGACTTTTAGACCTTTGCATGGTTTAAGCTCTAAATGCTAGATTCCACATCTTCCATGACAAGAAACAGCATTTTGTCTTATCTTCAACTCACCATAATGAAGTCTGTAACGCAGGCTTTCTGTTCTAAATTTCACCAAGCCCAAGCCTATGTCACCACTGGACAACTCTTGGCATAAAACAGTGTGATGGCTAGTTTGCTTTGATCAAATTTTCATAGTTTTAACATTTTAACATTATCCATCCCCATCTGTTCTTCAGACATCTGACAGGTTTGTAATGAACGTTAAGTTTTTAAAATGCATCTCTGATTTCTTCACAGTATGAGTTTGGAGATATGATTACGTTAAAAAGGAGATGCAAATGCTTGCCTTTTCTCACTTACAAGCACTTTGTTATTTATGTGGATGATGAACCTGACATACCTGGAAGAGCACAAGGGCAGGACATTTTTCATCGCACTGGTATGTGTATTTAAACTGACATATATAGGCATATATATTTGCAGACATCAGGGCTAATGATTGTTGATTAATCTAGTATTTCTAAAAGTTTATTCTCACCATCTCTGCAGGTGAGAGGGGCGGTCATGACTGCAAGTTCGGTGTCCTCGCAAATGAAAAAGGCGACAATGTCAAAGCAGAAAATTACTTAGATGGTAAATATGGATTAAGCAAGGGAACTGACAATGAGATACGTACACGCATCCGGACCATGATTTCACAGTGTAAAGAATATAGAGTCTTTACCAACAACTGTGAACACCTTGCTACCTTTGTGCGCTATGGGAAAAGGTTTTTACAGCAGGTAGGTGGCATACTCAACATTATTTTGTTACTGTCTGGTCTGTTCAGAACAGCACATAATTACGAGGGGTGACTGAAAATCTTATTCTATAATTTATTTCTGTTCACCTAGTGTTCATGCTTGACTGCATCTAATTTGTTTTGTTCTCAGCCGGGCACGTTTGCTGGACTTTTTTGCAACAAGAAACCAAAAGAGTGCTCTGAGATTAACGCACTGGTGGAGGAGATGAAGAGGAATGCAGAACTTGAGGCAAAATGTCTGAGTGAGTGTAAAGACTCTGCTCCAAATGCCGGTTAAGAGGTGCCAACCAAGCCTGTCAGTTTGTGTTGTATCTTTTCTTCAAGTCACTCCATTTGAAATAAAGTGCTGAAGAAGAACTGACTGTCTTCTGTTATCCCTGCTATTCTTAGGAATGCTACATATATACATAATACACAATGAATGAGTGAATAAGTACACTCAGTGAACACTTTATTAGGGAAACGTGTACACCTGCTTATTTGTGCAATTATCCAATCATTCAACTAGAACCTGTGCTGCTTTTGTGCACTTGAGTTACTGTGAAAAGTTTGCAAAGGCAGGAAAGAGGACTGCAGCTAGTAAATATGATTAGAAATTCTGAATTTAAAATACTTTTTAAATACTAGCTTTCAGGAAGGAAACAGATTCCTGAATTTCAGACAGTTTATAGATACATGACAGACATCACACACAGGAATACTCCAAGAAACAAGTAATAATATTTATTGTATCAACTGGAGTCATGCTATATGACACATATGACATTTATGTGACATTTAAAACCAATGCTCTGGCAAGAATAACGAAGCTACTGTCTGCTCATTTCTGAACCTCATCTTGTTGGGAGGAAAAAATTTAAAACCTTGAGGAGGATGTTTGTGTGTGTGTGTGTGTGTGTGTCAGTGTGAATGAGTCAGGGACAGAACAAGTCTTGTGACCAGCTTGCAGTAGAGAAGAATTATTGGAATGCCTTACAAGTAAAGTCAGTGTACAAGCATAAAAAAAGCTCTTATTGTCTGAAAATAAATAACAGCAGCATCTCTGAGCTGTCTGAGCCACACGTCATGTGATGGGAGCGAGTGCCTTAAGGTGACTGAAGAGTCACATGACTGACTTCCTATACAATTTACATTTCCACCAATCCTTACATTCCATTTTTACTGTATGACTGGGTTTGTATGAGTGGATATAGGATTACTGATAGTGTTGTGTACCACATCAGTCTGTTACTATGACAACAGACGCTATATCACACACAACAAAAACTGTTTTGTTCATTTTTTGAATTTCTGAAAACCTGGTAGGCCAGTTCATCAGGCTGGTCCACACAGGTGCAGATTCTCTTAACAGTATAAAATTGGTTTTACAAGACATTTGAACTTGGTGTCAGGGGGTTTCAAGGCTAAATCACCTGGTTCAATTAAATTCTGGTGGCCAACTAATTAGCAGTTAAAAACAAAACAGTGAAATGTCCTTTTGTCTCATTTTGTTCTGACCTGTTGGGAAAGAACGAGCTAAAATGGAACACCTGTCTGGTCTAAAGCTCCCACCACAGTGCAGTCCTCTTCATAGTCACCATCCTCATCAGAAGTGTGTGCTGACAGTAGCTACTCCACAGGCCGGATGCCCTTGGCCTCCTCCATCTTCCTGAGGGTCTCGTCCCACTGGGTGAACTGCTTGGACAGCAGGAACATCTGCCAATCAGATTTCAAGAGTCAGAGGACGGACGTTTCTCCTCTCTGCAGTTTTTCTTACAAAGAGGTCAGTGAGAGAAGAGCAATCTAAATATTTCTCTAATTTCACATGGCGGCTGGTGGATCCATAATTTCTACCAGACAAAGTCGTTTTGGAAAAGAAAAGAAATATGGCTGGTGTACTGCAAAATTCATTGTTCAAACGTTTCTGTATTTTTGTTCACCCTCTTTTATCCCAAAGGACATATGAGAAAACATTTTTTAAAAATATTGCAATAACATGAAATTTTTAATTTCTACAGCTCTGTAACGGTTTTGTGTATCATTTTTTACTTGTGATGATTTTTATTTCACAAAAATTTAAAAATAAATCATATTTTGAAAACAGAAGCGTACCATTTTATTGTACTCCTCAAAAAGCTTCTTCACTTCCTGGGACTGAGCTTCAGTTTGGTCCTGTAAAAGAACATGTAAGAGTAAACGAGACAGTGACAGTGAGAGGCAAACAAGCTGAGAAAGTGAGAGCGTGCAGTTACCTGCTCTTTGATGTGAATCTGTGACAGGCGCTGCAACTTGGTGGCGTGTTCTGGAACATCTGTGACCAACAGAAACACAGTTAACACATACCTGAGGAGGTCAAAATACAGCACTTTAGTGTTTCCCTCTATTCATCCAGCAGCTATACAACACCACTTCAAAACACAATGTTACTGAATAAAAAGGCTGGGAACTACATTAATTTTCCCCCAAACACATGTGAGTGAATGAGCTCCTTTCCTGACTGGTAAAATATCAGAGCAGTTATTCCTTTGACTTGATTTGCATGGTGTCCTGCAAGGTTAAACTCACCTCTGATGTAAGTGCTGTCTAACAGCGGCTGCAGGCTGCTGACCTGCTCCAGCAAAGCAGCCTGGGAGAGCAGAAAGTCCTCCTCTGTGCACACACACACACACCAGCATTATAATGAATACTGAATCAGATGCAAACTGCTCATTTAGTCCTCTACAACACAACACTTCTTGTTAATACATATGAAATAACTTGCATGTTATACAATATATCTACACTGGACTTTATAATAAACAATCTCTCAGAGACAAAACTGACTTTTAAAATTTGCAGTTGTAAATAGATGCTGCTTTTCATTCTATACATCCATCCCTGATCCCACCTGCTTCTTACCAGCAAGGATGAACTCCAACTTCATAGCATCAGGTACAGTGATGTGGTCGGTGAACTGGGGGTCCAGGTACTTCAGAAGGTCCTCAACTGCACCACAGCCACAATAAATATAGTCAAAGACTCAGCAACCAGAAACCTTCCTGCACTGTCGTGACATTTTACATTTCAAACTTGCACTCTGCAGCACTTTTAGCATCTTATGTCAGCATTTTGACATTTTTAATGTTTGTTGGGCAAACTGAATGAAATTAGTCACTAATATATTTAAACATTGGAAAATAAACAGCCTTACATGATACATGAATGACTGTATCAATGTTGTAGTAGCATCCTTTTTGAGACACTTGATAAATCAATAAAGTTTCACTCAGACTATAATCCGAGTCATCTGAGGAGATGCAACACAGTGTGTGACTCACTCTTCTTGTGCAGGATCTTTACTCTCTCTCTCTTGTTTGCCGTGTTGGTCAGACCTGCTTGAATCCTGGCCAAAGACTCTGCACACTGGAGGAGAGAGGACACTGATTAGACTTAATATTAATGATAACCAAGGACACAGAAAAGTCAACAAAATATATATATTACTGTGTTTGAGCAGCATTTTTGTGCAGTATACAGTACTACCCCTAACACAGTACAAAAACACAAGAGTTCAGGTTCAAGAGGAAGAGGAACTAATTAATTTGTACACGTTCTTGTGTTATCACCTAAAGAACTGGAGGTTTATTACCTTCAAAACAAACATTAGAACTTGCAGGATACAGGATAGACAAGGTCATTTGCTTGTGCATACTTACACTAACAGCACTTCTGGTCTCACTCTGAGTACAACTGAAATGTTTTTTAGTTAGCAATACATTCAAACCTGTATTTTAAACTAACCAGCTTTCAGAAGCACAAAAACACTACTTGAGCAGGACATTGTGGCACATTGTTCCATCCCTGGAAGTGCATGTACCACACAAGAAATCCATATCAAAGCCCCTTTGTAAGCTAAAAGTGTTTTTCATATCATATGATGCTCTGATGAGACACCACATTCAGTGATTCACGAGGACTAAACAAGTCTTAGCCCATCAGCTACAAAATAGGTACACTGACTGTTAATAAAGCAGTGCTGCAGGTTCATAAACGTGTTTTCCCGAAATTCAGTGACTTCAGTTCAATTCGGCAAGACGCTTATGCTTAAGATATTAAATAATCTGGTTAGTATCATCCGTGCTTTTACTTTTAATGAGTAGCACTGGCTACAGCGCTATCACAAATGACACCACATGATATTCTTCGTAGTTATTTATCTATTCCCTCTGTCTATAATATATCTAAAAAATGCGAAAAATATCCATCAGGAGTTTCCGAAGGGAATGTTTTGTTTGATAAATTACTTCAACAGTTGATCAATGATCAGTATGTTGGTAACGAACTATCCGTGGCACCTATAAGTATTGAAAAGTAGGAACAACGCATTCAGAAGTCTATTACTCTTATGTATATGTTCAGCAGTAACATAAAGCATTATCTCATTTGAAGTAAATGAGCTAAAACCTGCCCGACATTGTGACAGGGAGGCTAACAAACACAATGACATCATTAAAGCCTCGTAACTGATAGCTATATCTACTTAATAACTAAGCTAGCTGCTATTTAGCGGATAAATAACCGTGCTACAGTTTTGCACTGGCGTGAAAAGTTGTTACGACCTTTAATAAAATTATACTGAGTGGTCGCTGTAGAGCTAATGTGCATAAAATAAAAAGGGCGTTCGCTCATTCCCAGTGTTACAGCTATAGTTAGCTTTGCTACGCTAGCAACTTGCTAGCGTCTTTTATAGCCCCCGCCCAGCAGAATTAGTATTATTCCAGGCTAACCTTGACGGGCTTTCCACTTTTGTTTCTTCTTTCGCCGTATACACGACTCTCCAGCGCCTGAAGGCGCATTTCCAAGTTATCCGTCTCCAAATTTTTATCCATCCTCGGCTCTACTAATGAACACAACAGAAGCTAACGCCCTCTTGATTCACGTAGTTTACAAGAGACGTCGCGTTTTAATGACGCATCCGCAATCGGTTGACAAATAATATTTGTTTTTTTAAAACAGTGTACAACCTACAGAAAAATACGTGCCATTAAAGGATTTTAAACTAAACCTCGCTTTAATAAATACGTGTCAATAATTTTAAAAACATTACCGCTTATAAAAAACGTTTCTTGCGCTATCGCTAGGGGTCGCTGTTTTTCGGTGAACAGGGTTTTCAGCCGTTTTTCCGGTGACAGCAGGGGAATGACAACATCGACAGTCACGGCCCTTCTTCCATCCAGGCTAAGTGCAGAACATCGACAAAAAGTAAGGTTTTCCTCTCATATCACTGTCTTGTCCTCGCACTCAAGAAATTACAATTTGCGAGCAATAATAGCAATACAAAGGGAGCAAGCACATTTGTTTATTGTCAACAGTACTTTGGTATGTTTCCACTGGCTAAGTTAGCTTACCTAGCTCTCGAGCTAATGTCAGTTTTGCCTTACAGCTGCGTAGTTTGACAAGCTTGGAGTTAGTTTTAAAGTCTAGCAGGCGAAGTGCTGCCTTCTGCTGGGCTATAACTCAGTAATAACTCCTCTGACGGACTGATAAAGACACACCTGGCTGGTGGTCCTAGCTTGTGTTGGTCTGCCTACTTCATTGTGATTTTTGTGTTGCTGAAAGTTTCATTAATGGTTGCCTGTTTGCTCTGCTGTGTTGTTGACAACAGGAAGGTGTCTCTACCTTTGGACCTCGGGGTCTGTGTTTTGGGAATTTATTCTTTATGTGCCACTGGGGGCAGAAGCAGCATGGCAGATGACAAGGACGTGTTGAGAGACGTTTGGTTCGGCCGGATCCCCACCTGCTTCACTTTGAACCAGGATGAGGTTACGGAGAGAGAGGCCGAGCCCTACTATGTAAGTGCAGTTACTCACTTGGCCCCAAAACCTGAGGCCAGACCAATGCTATGAGACTTACTTCCATTCTTCGACCTACTGAGCCTTTATTTGGCATCTGTGTGTAAGGATGAATTCAGAGACGTACCACATAAATTCATGTTTAGGAAAACAAAAAAAATGCTGTGTCCCGTATTCCTCATCAGTGAGATGTATGCATCTTAGACACACACATGTCCACACAGCATCATACATGTACATAATACGTGAAATAATACACCTGCCTGTATCACTGATCACACTACTATGTATGCACTCACTCATAGATACGTTGAGATCTATGCAGCAGTGTAAACATGGCAGTCTGTGTGTTTAAGACTGTTATGGCAGAAGGGACAAAACTTCTGCTAAAGTGAGCTCTTCAATATTTTAAAGTATTGTTTTACCGACCACGTGGTAGTAATATGAAGAGTGGAGGTGGTGAGTTCTAGCGATGTGATGGCTCTGACATTCATGTCACTGCTCTGAGTTTGTGACTTGGAGTCTTTGGAAGGATCGGATATGAATAATAAATAATAGCAATGTTATTAACAATGTTCATTCATGCCACTCTAGTAGATATGGTCATAATGATTAGTGGCTGGCTTTTCACCCAAGACGTGCTGCTCTGGGTTTGCCCTCGCTACAGTACCCCCTTATGCTCAAAATCTCAAAACATGCTTAACACAAAGAAGAAATGTTGTCTCATGTATGGTTTATCCAAGTGCATTAAGAGCTTATGTTCTAGCAGTGCAGTTTAAAGCATATGAAATACATAGACCAAGTCTTGCTGGATATTAAATAATCCAGGCCATGGAAACAAATAATTAAGACACTTGTCTTCTGGTGGAATAATACATTTAGTTTATTTGTTGAGCATATAGGCAAACACACAGACTAACATGTATCATTTCTAGGTCTTTATCAGGGTCTGACCTTGTTATTTGTACTTCTAATCTGTAATCTGCACATTTTTGATAAACACATCCTGCAAAGACACTTCTGCAAACCTTGTCAACCACATTCAACCACAACGAATGAAAGGATGTGAGCGCAATTCATTTGTTAATGATTGCACAGTAGTACTCTCTTTCTGCATGAGAGACAAGGCAAACCAGCAAACCATATCCATTACTGCTCCATATCTATGGGTGAAACACAACACGGAGCTTAAAATCCATTTCTACACTGCAGCCACTTATCATGGCAAGTATAGTCACGCCTCTAATGACTGGATGTGATGTTTTCATTCAGAGTGCCAGAGAACATCATAAGTAAGCACCTAGTCCTCCAAGTATCTTGAAGGTACCTCTCTTCCTCATCCCTTGTTGTTGCCTTGTCTTTCAGATCTATGGATTTAGATCTTAATAAAGTTGAAAGTACATTCTGCTTGTTTATTGTATGTAAGGTCACAAAGGTTGCCACAGACAGTCTAAATTTAGCCTCAACTGCCAATGCAGCAGACAGTAACAGACTGTACTGTTTAAATAATGGCATCTCTTCCTCTCTCCCCTTGGCTCTCCCAGCTGCTGTTACCCAGGGTGAGCTACCTGACTCTGGTTACAGACAAGGTGAAAAAACACTTTCTCAAAGTGATGAAGGCCGAGGACGTGGAGGAGATGTGGTTTGAGTATGAAGGAACACCACTGAAATGGTGAGAGAATGATCGTTAGATGAACTGGTTTTATTTTTAGTTCTACCAGGGGAAACAAGGTTGGGTACGTGTGAGTGCATTATGAATTAGTACACGGGCAGATTCCTGACCATACTGTTTTGTGATGTATATGTTAAAACAGCAATTGCATGTATTTTTCTTTTTAACATGAATACAAACTTATTTTCCACACCCCACACCCCTCCCACCTTATAAAATCAGCAGTGCATATACAACTAGCACAGTCATCAGGAAACTGGGTTGGTGTTGTGTGTTGTATTTGAGTGTCAGTGTGAAAATAAATGTTGTTTCCATTTCTCCAACTGTTAAAATCAGTTTCTCTGGACTTTAAATAGTCCCTTCCTGTTGCATTGCCTCATAAACATCCACTTTGTCCAAAAAATGCCTTTCACAGTGAGAACTTTAACAGTGTATTCACACCATGCACAACTCTAGAGAGAGGCCTCTATGAGTCAGTTCATTCAAGGCCAGTGGAGAAGCTGATGTCTCAGCTCTTATCTGCCTGCTTGGCCACAGCAGAGCCAATTATCACACTGCAGGCACTAAGTTCAGCCACAAGGTGTCAATATTGCAACAGACAATGAAGAGCTAATTTTACAGTGGTATCAAAGTCCCAATAATGGCAGTAAAACACAGTAGAGGAAAATAAACAGATGCCATTGTTGATATTTATTTTGATTCATTATCATGTGAAAATATCAAAATATTTGCCAGCTTCAGACTCTCAAATGTGACGTTCTGTCGCAGTCACTGACAAACTAAACAGTTTTAGTTGCATCACATTAAGGTTTGGTAACCTGTGGTTGGAGGTTTCCATTAGTTTCGACATTTCATCAGTTACAGTTTTGGTATAGTTTGGCTTCATGGGACTTAGATGACTATAGATGACTATAATGGTTAATGTGTGAGATGGACTGTTAGAATACATTAAAAAATACAGATTTCAGATTTTAAGAATGCGATTAAGAAAAGCATCTAAGTTTAGCGGACTGAAACATGGTAGATCCACCCTACTCTAAACACAGGAAGTGACAAATAGAGATATTGGAGTGAAATGTAAACTGTTTCCTGAGATTCACATACTGCATCCAGAGAAAGCTGGAGTCAACAATATCAGAGGAAACTTTTAATTCAGAGGTCACATGCTGTTGTCAGTGTCCAATTGGCCAGTAAAACATGTAGTGCAGCTGGTCAGTTTAAAGATTTTGTAGCTGATAATGAGAGAAACACTATTAGCCTTAGCATCCTGTGATGGAAATATGAACACACTTGGAGCAGCAGCTATGATGTTGAGCTGTCTAACAGGGTTTACACTGGTAACATTATTTTGTTTTTGCATGTCCTGGTTGCAGGCACTATCCAATCGGAGTTCTTTTTGACCTTCATGCCTCCAACACTGTCTTACCCTGGAGCATCACTGTGCACTTTAAGGTAAGAGCCAGAGTCAGACTCTTTGTGTTTCCGCATTCTTAATACAACAAAGTTCCACCTGTGAATCTTTATATATTAACAATGAATGAAGAATGATGAGAGCCTTTTAGTCTCTTTTAGCTTACAGACGTAGCTTTAAGATACATTTACTGTATAGTTCCGTCATCCCTCATTTACATAAAGTTTATCTTGTGTCTTTGTGTCAGAATTTTCCAGATCGTGACCTGCTCCACTGCCCGTCCAACTCTGTGATCGAGGCTCACTTCATGTCCAGCATCAAGGAGGCCGACGCCCTCAAGCACAAGAGCCAAGTAGTTAACGACATGCAGAAGAAAGACCACAAACAGCTGTGGATGGGCCTGCAGAATGGTGAGAGCCACACACAAACACAAAAACATACACACATTCCTGCTGGCAGCTGTGAATGAGCGTGCTGAAAGATGAGGAGGGCAGACACACAGACACAGACACACACACAATTCAAACAAGACATACCACAAGCACCTGTTGGGGAAGTGACACAATCAGACAGTCACACATTCAATCATTAACAATCAGATGCAGGCACATTGCATTGCTGCTCACACAGATCTAAATGCAGGTTGACACATACTCACTTACTGTAAGCACTTGGAATTGTCTACAAAAGATTAAGTCATCTGTACAATGACACGAATATTGCATCCAGTAGATTCACAGATGTTACTACACGCACACCCAACACCCACCAGATTCCTTTTTATCATTACCCATCTGTCCAGACTGGTTGATTTCTCAATGGAATCTGGTTTTCATTGCGGTGTTTGTGTAGGTGAAGCTAGGGTGGTGGGGCTGATGTATGAGAAACTTGTGATGTGGGAGTAGGTGCTGGGGCAGATGGGATGGATTTCCTAAGTGTGGAGTTATATGAAATTCTTAGGAAAGCAAAACCCAACACACGGCATGAGTTTCCTCAGATGACCACAGGTTCATTTGATCAAACGAGGATACAGTAAACACATAAGCCACTGTGGTGACCCAATTTGTAATTATTAGCAGACAGTAACTTACTTATCAACTGTACCAGACTTCCAGAATTCCCTGAAGCTGAAATACATACGTGCCGTTTTGAACGTACAAGGTGCAATCAAAAAATGGTGTGATTGCACATCGTCATGATATAGGACCCATTTGCTATCATGTCCTGACCTGATGCACCTTCTTCGGTCTTAGAGACTGCAGATTCTTCCACTGCAGTTTGATCTCTGGTCTGTGGACCCAGCTCTTGACACCAGCGATGATCTTCAACATGAAGGTTGGGTCATCCTGGGCCTGCTCATGGAGACTCTTGCAGACTTCAACATGATGCTGCTTTTGCTCCATGGTGAAATTGCAAATGCGAGTAATTACAAAACATGCGATTGCACCAGTAACATCAGTAGGTTTTTCTATGTGCATGAATGTCTGAAGTTGGCTTTAGCATATATTTCAATGTACTGTCGTTACTGTATGGTGGAGTGTGATGATGCACTTAAAACAGTACATTTACTGCTATAGGACGTGTTTGTCATACTGCTCATGGGCGCACCCGCTCCTGCTTGATAATATCAGTATCTATAATTTTGCTTCTTCAGTAAATTATAAAATATAGTTCCCTAGATTATGCAGTAGTACAGTAGAATAACGTACCACTGGGTCTCAAATAAAGACGGAAAATAACATTTATAATATTTTTAGATAAGGTATGTTCAACAAAACTGACAGGAAAGTAAATCGATTATACCCTCTGTACTGTAAGGTTTTAAATGTGAAACAGGTGGAGGACGTGTTGCATTAACTGCAAAGAACAGTAGCAACACATGAGGTAGACTGATAATGCATTAAAGAAATGCAATCATACAAGTAATGGCCAGTACTTATAGGTAGTGTCAGCCATCATTTGCGTAGTACTTCTCATGTAACTGTCAAAATTGTGCAAAGTGCATGTGGCACTGAGAATGTTTTGAACAGGTTTGCAGAAACACCCAAGGGTGTCAAACCTGCAAAACTTCAGCTGCTTATCTCTCTTCCACTTTCCTTTGAAAGTAATAGCGAGAGAAAGAGATATGTCAAATCTTAAAACAAGAAAGTAAGGTGAAAAAGCTTTCATATAGGAGACAGAGACTAACAGATGATGCAAGTTCAGGGTGTGGTTCATGCCGTTTTTCCCCTGAAACTGTTTGTAACTTCTTTAAAACAGAAACAGACAATACTTACAAACTAATCCAAATAGAAGGACTTGGCCATACCTGTCACACACGAAAGTGAGAGATGAAACCTTATCTAAACCAAAACTTTCACATCCAAAAGAGACCAGAAACAGAGAGAGAGAAACAGAGATGGTTCAAACTTTCCTCCGGGAGAGAGAAAACCGAACGTTTTAAAAAGATTCATGTGAAAGTGAGAGGCGAGGGGAGGTGTAGGGTCTGAAACCAGCACATGCAGGGTGGAATCATTTTTTATGATGAAAGGCCGTCCTTCAACCAAAAGACCAGAAGGTTGAAGCTGAAGTGCTAATAATGACCTGGCCTGCTGAACTGTCCCAGATAAAAGACACTCAATTTCCATCAGCTTTTTAGAGCTGCATCTACATCCCTTACCCTGACCTCCATGTGAACCGGCGGAGGTGTACAGAAATGAGTGTTTTTCAAAATTAAAGGATGATTCTAGTCTCTGATACATGTTTTACACTGCACACATAATTTATTCTGCTACCACTTTCATAACATATCGTTCTATTTGAGTTTTCATTGCATTACTGGCTTCCTTCCCCCAGACATGCAATAAAAACAACAGCTGACTTTCAGTATGACTGAAAAAGTGTAAGGATGTAATAGGTATTGCAAAATGGCCAGCAGAACTATAAAGTATATTTGCCTTACTTGCCTCGTTAATTGTCCTGTATGTGGAAAGAAAAAGGGAAATTCCCTCGCCTTTGTCAAAAACCCTCTTTCTCACATACTACTTCTCACCCATATCCTCCTTTGAGGATGCATCAGGAATAAATATGTTTACATGAACCCTGGTATTCTGGTTGTAATCATCAATCAAATATAGATAATCGCTTATCCTTGTATTGAGAAGCCTTAATTTGCCAATGCTGTGTGTTTTTAGATAATACTGCCAATAGGTTTCAATACTGAAAAACCAAAGTTATCAAATGTTAAACAAAATTGCAAAATCAAACATTTCATAAAAATTATGAAATATATAATCATGTGAAAAAGTGAAAAAGACAGTCAGTGGCATATGAACAAGCACTTTAAAGATTGTGAAAATGGGAAAATATGGCTCAGGTTCAAACATACCAGAGTTTTCCTTTAAAATGCAGTCATGTCCAGACAGTCAGAGGTTTCATCATTAACTGTAAAAGAACATAATGTTCTCAAAAAAAGATATTTTTGGGGCTTTTATGTCCTTCACTCGATACATGGTGGAGAAGGATGATGGAAATTTTATTAAAACAACATTTTTGGCCCGTGTGTATTTGTGTTGTCACAGATAAGTTTGACCAGTTCTGGGCCATGAACAGGAAGCTGATGGAGTACCCCACTGAGGAGGGAGGCTTCAGATACATCCCCTTCAGGATATACCAGGTAACACACACCAACAAAACTTTAAAAACTGTCTTTTTTCCCCCTTTCACGATGGCCTTATAATGTCACATTTAGTTTGAGCTGGAGATTTTGAGTCTGTGGACTCTTGAGAGTCGAGCTGAAGTTTGCCCAGTAGATGGAGCCAGAGGGCTGTGTAAAATCCCTCCATGTTGGTCTGATGTTGCTGTAACAGGGAAATTACCTCCAACCAGACACTGGCTCTGATTAGCTAGTTCACTCTACAGGCTATCAAACACTACTTGGAGTTTTGAATTCGCAAAATGCAAATGGTAAATAAAAAGTAATCGAAAGGACACAAAAAGATCCAGGTTATCATTTCTGTTCGGCTTAAGACCTAAGATGGATACGTTTTTCCTCCACCTGGCACTCATACACCTGCAGGCAGTCTGAGTATCCGTTAAAACACATCTCTCCCCCTGTCAGATTTTGATATTGTGCAACTGAAGAGTCTGTGACCCTTTCTTGACATATTCATCACTCAAACAACAAATAATACTGTCTTGTTTTATCTCATCTTGTAAGTCAAAACAACAACCCACAGTGCCATTCATGCCTGACATAATACCCATCTTCACACAACATGAGTAAGTGTCTGAGAGCAATAAATATTTTTTTTCCTGAGGTAATGCGTGTTTTTTTACACAAAGTGACAACCATAGATAGTCCTTGATAACTTGATAACCAGTCAGCCCTGCTTTTCCAGTGCCATTCTTTTAATTTCCATCTCATTTTAAAGTGAATGATTAAGAGAAACATATTTGTATATGTAAGTTCACAGCTTTACAGTTGCTCTCCTGTTCTTGTGACTTCTGGCACAACAATCAGTCTCTAAATCATAAAGTGCCTGTTTTTCCTGGGTACTTTTTGGAGGTTATTCATTTGTTCCTGTAAATTTGATATCCATGACTCTTGCCAGTTTGTGTGCAAATCCACTGAACCGAGGTGAGCCGGTGGGCGAGCCTCAGGGTTCAGTTCGAGATCAAGAGACGTAGGCAGACAAGTGGCCTCACGTCGGGTGTTTCCGCCAAAACCTCTGCAGCTTTATCCTGACTCAGGTGAAAATTCCCTTTGGAGGATAGAAAAGAAATAAGAGAGGATGAATAAGCGGCTGATCCTCGCCTGGAAAATATTAGCACGCTGCGAGCCAGACAGTGGGGGAAAAGTGCCATGCTTTGACTCAAGTATTGGGGGTTCCTACGCAGATCAGGAAAGGCTGGGAAAGTGTGGAGAATTCATTTGACAACTTTCAGGGTTTGGAAGGAATTGCACAGAATGAAATTAATTTCAAATAGAACTTGGCGTTGAAAGGGAATCTTAAGAAACAGTGTAATTAAACGTAATTGAAAGTCCTTCTAATCTTACTGGACACTAAAGAGTCTCGTCCAATCCAATTAAAGAAATAAAGATTTGGAAAACATCTGGATCTTTGCAACAAAAACATGTTGACAGTCTGCTTTGAGTCTTGTGGCTGAATGTGCGTGCATGTAGCCTTGATCTCAAATCACAGCAAACAGAAAGGCCCCTCACTGTCATCGAATCCTGTAAAGGAATTAAAGTGTAGGGCCTGTCAGGACATGTTAAAAAGATAATGTAAGGAGCAAATAATGTAAGAAAATGGAACAGCAAACGGAGCAGAAAGTAGATCTGGCTATGGATTTCTAAGAAAAGTGTCATGTTATGAAACAGAAAGAGATATGTAGATGTTAAGAACAGAACAGGACTTAAACGTAATGGTTAGTTGCTAGAGTGAACTTTCCTACGAAGCATATTTTTCCGTATCTGCTGTGACTGCTGGTAATTTCCCACTGCAATGATTTATTATTAAATGTGTAAAGTTTTTAATGAGACCTGTTGGTCTCCACATATGGCTGCATTTACAGTACATTTTGCACAACAACGAGGGTGGAGGAACAGCTGTCTGTCACTGTCAAACACTGACTGTTTTGCATGAAATTCAAAAAGCTCGTAAATTCTTTTGTTTTTACTTTCACATCTTCAGTGTGTAAATAAACTGTTTACACTTCGACAAAAACATTCTTGTGTTCAGCAATAAAACATAACTCTTTAAAGTGGCCGATTGAAACACGCAGTCCAACCAACACGTCCCGCCCACTCAGACATGCACTTGTTGTAGCTGTAAAACAATGTAAGTGCTGGCGTGGAAAAGAAACCCAGACCGTTTGAGTTTTTCATGGCTTGAATTGAAAGTTTCCACGGTCATTTATGAGCTGAGTTGGTTTCATGACAATTGAAGCATCAAAGCCCGTTACAACCTCACTTTGTGATCTCCAAACACCCTGGAGAAAATAAGCATCATTCTTGAAAAGTCTGGATTGTTTTGGAGATGGTGTGGTTTTCATCTTACAAACTGCTAAATATTTACAACCAAAGAAGGCCTGGAAAGTCTGGAGGAGAAAGGAAACTCAATCTGCTTGTTAAGATCTTAAAAAAGTACCTGTAATGGCAGTTTGCTGTGTGGCACTTGGCAACTGCTTTCCCTGTCCAAAAGTGCCTTATGAGGGTTCACAGAAGTTTTGGTTTATCACACATATGACATTTTGAATCCATCTGAAGTATTTTTAGCTTTGCCATCAGTGAAAGGATCATCTAATTCATTCTGTTCATAGTCTTATTTTTGCATTGTGCATTGTGGGGTTTGTTTACCGTATGTCCAATCACTGCAATTCGCTGCTTGTGTTTTTTGTTTTTTGAGATATTGCAGCATGCTCAGCATTTAACTTAGTGGGACAATCGTAATAATACTAAATAATAGGAATAATGGGCAAAACCAAGAAAACGGGACAAAGGTTTTGTTATAAACCTTTGATCAGAGAGCAACATACCACATTAAAATGATTAAAATAAACAGAGGAACTAAACTCAAGCAAATAACTTGAGTTCCGTAAAAAAATAATTAAAAAAAAAAAGATGTGTAGGAACTCTGCCAAGCTTTTGTTGTTGCCAATAAGAAATTCCAGTGTTTTGCTAGGCAGAGTTGTTGTGACAAGACACAACACGATATGACACAACCCAGTGAAGACACTCAATGAGGAGAAGAAAGAAAATGGTGTAGAAACAGTGCACTAACGCTGAAAAGAACAAAGCTGTTTGGTACTCATAGAAGTCACTGTGGATGACTGAACAGGAGACTGCCTAATACAGAGGAAAGATCCCCCCCCCACCACTCCCACACACACACAAACACACACACTCAGAGTCCTTCAAAGCCAGATTGTGGTCTTTAGTGTAAATAACATGTGCTGTGTTTGATGCAGACAGAATTAATGACAACATTCAGTCCAAATAACAGAGGGCTCATTTCCGTCTGGCCTGCACTCCTTATGGAGACGAAGACACCTCATAGGCATGGACGACACGTTTGTATGTTTGTGTGTGTGTGCGTGTCTGCCTTATATCCTGAAGTTTAAAAATAGTTTAACCGTCTTTCATGACTTGCCACCAATTTGAGATATTAATTCTTGTTTATATCCTTGTTAGCTCAAACTGGCAACTTTATTTTTTATTTTAGTTTTCTTTCTTATTTTTTTCTGTTACACACAATATGCCTAAATCTCTGACATTGTAAATGTAGGTTTATATTTTTTAGATTTAGACTCATTAAGTCCTCAAAGAAAGTTTTTTTTATTCTATGTTTTTTTGGTCACAATCATAGCATACCTTTCCTCATTTGTGCTCCTGTGCTCCTGTGTGTGTGTGTTTGTGTGTGCACGTGTACATCTTTCTTTGCAAGCTTCTGTTTGTGTATTCCCTGTTTCACATATTTGTATTTGTCTTTTGTGCTTCCACTTGAGTCCTTTACTTCTGTGTTATTGTGTGTGTTTGCTGTCCGCTGTGCCTTGGCTCCAGTCAGCGGTGGGACTCGTTTGGCTGCTGGTGCATCTTCCTGCTTCGGCAGTGACACCACTCTGTGATTCAAAGAGCCAGAGGGAGCCGACTGTCTCACTGTGCGGAAAGTGAAAATTACTATGCTTCTCTTAAAAACCGCTTACATTGTTGCTCTACAGGTATACCTCTCTGTTCCCGCTCTGTGACTCACTGCTTACTCACAAACCCCCAATGCAAGAGCAGGCAGTCCACCTCCACCCGCCTGTGTTGTGGTGCTGTAGAGGCAGCCTGCTCTGAAGAATGCTGGTTTATTGCCTCCCAGATATCTTGTAATGGCTGACTGAGACGAGGGGGAGTTAGTGACTACACAGACAATTACAAAACATGGGAATGCTGGAAACAGTTGTGTGTAATCATGCCATGGGCAACAGGTGATATGCTTGTTCAAGGTTCATGCCTATACCCATATATACTGGAAATGAATGATGTTGTTTTTAACTCTGACACCTTAAAATTTCCATTTAAAAAAAAGAGTAACAGGGTCAATGTCTTCATCATCATCTAGGAGAATCTGTAGAATATACTGGCAACACATATCTTCAGAAACTTTCTGTGGTAAAAAGTGGTGTTGAGTGTTGAGGTGGAGGCGGAAATCAGATAAAACCACAACTATCTGTATGGCTAAATACCTAAAGGTAACTTTAGGTAAATGAGAAAGCCATTAAATATCTGTAGTGCACTGAGAGCAAACTGTCGTTAGCAGTTGCACAATTCACTTTCAATACTTTAATTAAAACACCCTCATGAAGTTGATGGTGCCAAAATGGACTTGGCAAGAATTGTGTGAAGAACCGTTCTGGTTTTAGGGAAGCTAGACAGGTGAAGTACTTGGCGATGCTCCTGTTTATTAGGTTTAGAAGAATAGGTGAATATAAATCCTTGTGGGGCTGAGAAAGTCTGATCAGCACCAAAATTTTGAGATGTCTGAATGGTGAAGTGCAACAGGTCAACCTAGCATAACACTTGGACAATAAATTATTAAGAATTCAATTCAGTGTCCCTTGATGGAGTTTCTCCTCCACAGGTGTGCATTTCAAGGTCTGAGAAAATGAAGACTGCTAAAAATGAGGTTGGAATTTTAATTTACGAATGGATGGTCTCAGAGTTCAGTGGAAATGCTTTCTGTCACCCCTCCCAATTCGCGGAAACTCGTGTTGATTGACAGTGCTGTACCCCCCCGTCCATTGTTTTACCATCAATTAGGCGGATTGAATCCCCTCCATCAATTAGGCTACGTCTTGAGTTCCGCTGCTCTTTTCACTCAGCGAGAGCGAGCCATCTCTTTTCACCTGAGTCCTAATGACACCTCGCTCTCTTTGTGTTGCCATGTGCCGCTGTGCCAGCTAAGGTGTCACGCCAGCTGAAAAGAAAGTGTCTTCATCCAAGCAGTATCACGCTTCTCCCTCTAGGGATCAATAGCCCCTTCTTTGTATGGTGACCGGCTCAATTATTCATGGCTTGCTATTTAAAAATGCAAAGAAGTAGCTGTCACTTAGCGCACTCTCTCTGCTCTGGCTCTCGGCGATGATCCCGCACGAAACGTCGTGCTTCCTGTCAGTGACTCAGTCTTTCTGTGTAACTTGAGCATGGGCTTCGCGCCTCTACTGCCACCTTCCTCTTGCTTATTCGCGCCTGGCTCTGTGGTGTGTAGTTACCACTCAGTTACTCGATCCCTGTCCTCGCCGGTTTCCTTTTCACAGCCTCATGATTAGACCCTATTGTGTGTCAGACTCTCCGTTTGACACCTCAGGTTGGGTATCTGCCAGGCGCCACATTTCCCTCTAATGCCACAGTTTCTCCCATTGTTCTATGCTGCTTAGTGGTAGAGCAAGGAATTATTTGTTTCCAGAGTCTGAATCCCACTGAGCTCACTATTACTGATTGCGGCGGATACGAGGTTGGCGATAATTCAGCCGTAGTGTTTTGGCTGTTAGCGAATTGAATTGTAATGATATGATTAACTCGATTGATAATACTGATTTTTCCCCATTATTGATTAAAGGTAATCATTTGAGTAATCTCTGGAGCCTACAAAATGTCAGGAAGTAAAGACAAATGCCTTTGCAAGTTCCAGGTTCAAAGTTAACTCTTTGAATTTCCAGTGTGTGTGAAGAACAGTTAAAAACTCAAATAGATTCAGCTTACAATGATATCAGGTAGAGAAATGCTGCAAATCCTCAAGTGTTTTTCCTTTTTGTTAAATTTTTTTTGATTCATTGTTTCAGTTCCAGACGTTATTATTATTGTAATACTGATTTTCAACCATATCGCCCAGCCGTAATTATGATGCAGTGCATGTGGCAAATAAAGCATCAAAGTTTTTACTCTGGTCAGATACTACTCTTACTGATTCTGTTGATGGATACAGTTTCTGTCACAAAAACACAACTACTTACTAAATTTGCAAAAATCTTGAGACACTATGACACATAGTAGAAATCCACTGAAGTAAGGTGTTCGATTAACCAAATAGCATACTTAAATCATGGCATGACTGCAACTCCTGGACAAGATCCAGTGCGTGGCGCCTTCTCTCCTGCCCTGAGAACACGGGTCACTCAGTAACTAGAACCTCTAAATTTTTAATTCTGCACTGAAGTGATAGTGACACTTTTGACATTTACAAAGGAGATACCTGCTGACACACCAGAATCAGATTCAGGAACTGGATTTACTGGAGGCTACAACACAACATAAAGTGTGTCAAACAGATAAACCCAAGCAGTTTGGTAGATATTACTTCAGTAGCACTATGATATCCTTGAGTCATCTGTCAAATTAAGCTTTACACAGAAGGAGTAGGGCGAGCAGCACATTAGCAGAGCAGCAGCAGCTCTGGCGCTCCATCCATGTGTCTTTACACAGGTGGTGTTCAAGTACAGCACGGAGTTGTAGGATTCCCATTTTCTCCCGCCCAATACACAATCAATGCAGTTATACATGGGGAAAAAGAAGAAGTAGGCGCTTAAAAATGTGCTCCAACATCCATTTATGCATATATAGAGTAAAGTGGGAGTCGTTATACAGCATTTGTGGACAGCTGGATTGATTAAAATAGCAGTATATCTGTTCCATCATTGATGATGATGAGATGGAGGACTGACAAATGTTAGACGTTTAAAATAGTGACTGATAATGTCAAACCCAAAATCATTAAAAAAACAAAACAAATTTGCCCCAAAGGGGTACCAGTCTGTACATAATGCGAGACCCTCTGTCCTCAAACCCCTGAATCCAAATCCATCAGAAGCTCTGGACATAGTTTACTAGATTTTTGTCTGGTGTCTGCTGGTAATTTCCCACCATGTTTCCCGCACCTCTCACTCATGGAATGTTGTGGCTGCAATGTCGATCACTACAGAACAGTCATGAGGATGCTTGCTGCATACATCACATTTGTTTAGCTGTCCCATCATGACTTGCTCAGTTTAGATTTTCGGCATTTAGTGGTTGCTCTTACCCAGAGTGATTTGCTTTGTGGTCAGCAGTAGGATAAGATCTTAGAACACTACTACGATAAGTAGCTAATAGTGAGGAGGTCACGGGTCAGGTCTACATCATTGCAACAACATGCCTGACTGTGGAGGAATCACAAACAGTGTGGGTGAAAAGAAATGCTGAGAGACTTTTTTTCAAAAAGGATGATAAGGAAAAGCGGATGTGATTAATCTCAGCATTGAATTTTCCCAACAAGACTTTAGAGTTAGCTAAATAAACCATTTGTTGCCCCCGCCAAAAAAAAAAAAAGATGTGGTAAATTGTGTCTTCGCTGAAGTGTCCTCGCTGAAGTGTCCTCAAGTAAAACTCTCAAACATCACCATCTCTACGACCTTCAACCTCTACGTGTGGAGAATGAAAAAGGGGATTTCTTTTTTGGGGAACAATAGAGAATGTCACATGTAATATTATGATGTACTCCATTATTCTCTCCATCTGAGAACCCCTAGGAGAACCAGAGGAGTTTTAAGTCTGTGTAGAAGCTGCCTTTTCTGCCAAGTACATACTAAAGGAGAAGTTAATGACTCCCAGACTTATTCTGATCAGTAAAACATGTCAGCATCACTTGTAACATCTGTTGAAATGTTGCAGATTGCTAAATATCGCATTCTGAGCAGTCAGGCTCATCAAAGCACCACATTCCCAGCTCAGGTCAACGCACTGTTCATTCACAGCATTTGCGTGCAGCCTGGTGTGGATTCTTCCCCCTTTCTTGACTCTGTGAACTCTGTTTAACACCTTAAAAGTTCCCCCAATGTTACCTAACATGCAACAGTCCCATTTACAGGATATTTTGTCTGCCTTTTCCAGCAGTATATTGATGTCATGTCTGATGAGTAAAATATTGAAATCATTTTTTTTTTGTGGCTGTTTTCGTGGAGTTTTAATTCACCCAATGCGTTTCGTATCATTGATAATGTTGTTTCAGTTTGACAGAGCGAGAGAACCAGAACTGAGCTCAGAGAGGGTTTTTATCAGGATCACTGACAAACAGGATCCAGGTGTGCCAGGGTTGCTAATGAGCACAGGTGGTGGTTCCTCTCTGTCACGCCCACCTCCAGTGCCTGCAAAGAAAGAAGCTATGCCCCAAGTAATAAGCACACTGGGCAAAAAGGTCCTTACAGACAAAACAGACAATATCATCTTGAACTGAAGTCTGAAGTCCATAAATGTTAAATTCTCATCAAACATAAAACAATGCAGACTGGAAGTTTGTAAACACAAGCTGCGCAGTTTGCTAACATTATCATCTCATTTGGGGCGTCTAGTGTGCTTAAATCAGCTCTTTTTCACCTAACTTAGAAGGTGGTCAATGTAGTGACTACTTTTTTCAAGCCCAAAGTCCTCACATCGTAACATTCCTTTGAAAAAATAATCAGTGATTTCTACGCCCAAATCCTGCTTTACTACGTTCTGAGTGCAGTATGTCTGTACATGTTTATGTTTGCATGCTTGCTGTGCTTGTTAATTCGTTGTGCTCTAATTCATTACAGGCAATGAGCGACAGGCCGTTCATCCAGAAGCTGTTTCGCCCTATTTCACCTGAAGGCAACGCACACACACTTGGCAACCTGCTGAAAGAAATGTACCCAACTGCTATACCAAATGATGGTAAGTCCGCGCGCACACACAGTGACAAGGGGAGTGAAGGTATTGTATCTTGCCTTTTTTTTATAGTGACCAACACAAGTGATCACAGACAATAATAATATTATCAAATTCATCAAGATTAAAAAGAAAACTAACAAACTTACACACAAGCTGCAATGATGCCAAACATTCCAAGCAGCTAACAGTGAGTACAGAATCAGCCATGGTTGATTTTTAGCTGCTTCATCAAATATGGTCCCTGTTGTTATCCTCAAGTAAGAAAAGAAGGAAGCACCTCTCTTCTCTGGTTTATTTTATTCACACAGCCTCAAGACACACAGGAAGGGCAAGATGAGGGAAAATGGTGGCAGTTGCCAGAATAAGTTCACAAAGATGTGGGAGGAGTTGATGTCAATATCAGCAAATTGTAAAATACTAGTGGTTTGACAGATTACTTTATCTGTAACACACATATATACTATATATTATCCATGTCAGTCTTTATGTCAACTGTAGTTCAAACTTTTAAATGTCATATCTCTTTAATGTCACAGCCTGTAGTTTAGTTGCTGCTGTGGCAGAGGTGTGGTGATAATGAAAGAAGAGATGAGAGGGGGAGTGAGAGAGGGCGAGCAGCAGTCTAAACAGGCAGTGTCTGCCGAGGAGGAGAGAGGAAGTAGATAAGGAGACAATAGTGCGTTAGGACAGAGGACCCGCAGGAGACTCACCTGCACAGAGGAGACGGAACCATTAACATCCCCCCCGTCTGCCTACCTGTCTGATCAACATTCACTCTCATTTAGCACTTACACTCACTTTCATATAATCCATTGGTTCTCAACTGAATTTTAACTCCATGAATCTCTTAATTCTTTAGATTAACTGAGATTAGAGTAACCCAGTAAGTGTTACCTGTGTCCCAGGTTCATACTACAGTGGACAGTATATTTTATATGTTAAATGTCATTCTGTAGTTTTTTTGCAGTTAGTATAAAAGAAATTAATTTGCTGTACTGTTGTGAAACTATGACTTTTTGAAGTTATTCAGCAGCGTCTTCTCAGAGAGTAAGCAAAACGTTTATAGCTTTATAGCGAGTTTCAGCTCATTGTAAAGCTTTGGTTCTCTCTCACCTCTCTCATAGCTTCGTTTTCAGCTGCAGCAGTTTTAGGTGAAAAAGCTCAAAAGCCAAGAACCAATCCTAGGGATGCATATCAAAGCCAATGTGAACGTATTTTAATAGATCGGAATCAAAATCTGATCCTTTCATTTTGGTACTCTGCTGTGTTTTATCCACCTGAGCCTGCTAGTGTTGCAGCTACTGTTATCGGTATCTGCAGTGCAGTGGCCAAGAAAAACACAAAAACAACAGATAGGGACTTTCCTGCTATAAACATAAAGACAGCAGCAGCTAAAGGGTCAGATATGTTCCTCAGGTATTGGTAGAGACAAAAAACAGAGTCAAAAGAGAGGGAGCTCACATTTATCAGGTAGCCAGAATCCCAACTCCAAATGAATGAACTCCAAGTGCTGATTGTGTAAATAAGCAACTGTTTGCCGATAAGTTTGCCATGTCAGTGTTGACTTCATATTTTGTTTTTGCCCAAAGTGAACACATAATCTTTTTTGCAGGTTGAAATGATTAAGTGATAACGAAACATCGGTGTGACCAACAAATACTGGAGTTTTCCAGTAGTGGTTCCAGGTGGATATGATAATCGGATATTTTTTAGTTCCGTCATTCACAAATCTCGTCTCTCCTCTTTTATGAGTATGTGAAAAACATCCAGGTAGCAGGCTCACCAGTGACGGGCAGTGTCTGCTGTAACTTCAGGTAATTAGCTTAATGTGCTGTCTGCAAGTTGGGAAATGAAGACCAACAGAGTGACAAGACTTTGCGGTTGTATTGACGTTTGTGCGTACGGTTTTCGGTAAAAACATCATTCCTCCCCCAGGAAATAAAACACATCATCACAGTTTCAAGTGTACCTCTTTGTTTTTGGCTTCAGCTTCAGCGTGAAATCCAGCCATGACTTAACATCCCTGAACTGTAGTAACAGCTGCTAAGTACTAAGATGATACTGAAGGATTCTTTTTACTTACAAATGGATGGTTTTCTCACACTAATCCACTCCCAGCTGTTATAAATTTATCTAATTTTTGGGCAATTTTAAGGTTTGCTTAGAATTGGCGTGACTAATGTGGAGACAGAGATATCCTCGAACAGTTCCTCTTTTCCTGTTTCTATAGTTTCCCTGATCTAAGACTATTTTTTCCCTCTTTGATCCTCTATCTCCCTCTCAGGTGTAGTCTTCAACATCTTCCCTGTCTGCTGTAGACGTCTTTCATGTCTTTGACGTTAAGTCTCTGCTTTTCTCTGCTCTCCTCCCTCCCAGAGGAGTCTGCCAGCCTGCCTGGCTGATCAAGGTGAAAGTGGCCCTTTTGTCTCTTGTCGTTTGTTTGGTTTCCACCTCTTCCTTGGCTGGTAGATGAGTCGGGTGATAGCCGGGGATTATGGCGGCGTGTTTGGATTAGAGACACCGGGACGTGTGTTCAGGGGCTGGGCGGGACAGTGGTGGTTGGGGGGTTTGCTGGTAGTATTGTTCAAGAGTTCAGACGACTTTTTTCTTCTCTGTCGGGACCCTAGCATATAACAAAGAGAAAGTCTGGGGTGCTCCACTTCTCTCATCTTTCAAACATCAAATAACAAGGTTTTTCAAACAGTCTCCCCCTCTGTTATGTCTGACAGAGGATTGGTGTTGACCCCTATGGGACCCAGAAACCAGTCGCAGCAAACAAATGGGGGTGGCTTGAGCTAAGATGAAAAAAGAAGGGGATTCCCAAATCATTGTCAAGCAGTGGCCAAAAAGTCTGTGTTTCCGTGAGGCTGATGTTCCCCCCATGCTGCTTGAAACAAACAACATGTTACATGTAACCAGCGGTCAACACTGACGTCTGGAGCTCTCTTGTGTGTTTTATTTTTTGAACCAGGTGTGTTATTGAGCAAGGTTTTGGCAGGAATTTTGCTTAGGTTTGTTGCATAAATCACAGCCTTAAGGGTGATGCTGCCCACACATGACATACGTGTGTTGACAGGCAATTCTCATAAGGAAAGCTTTTTTTTTTTTTCTTAAGATTTATCGGAGGTGAGCCCAATTATGAAAAAAACCCACATTGATTATTGTCTGTGAATAACCAGAGGAAACCCCCCACCCATCTCAACCCCCCCGCAACCCCACCCCGACCCCTCCCTCTCCTTTGAGTGACAAATCCACACAACGATACTTTGAGCGTCCAACCCCCCTTCACTCCTCCTCCTCCTCCTCCCACGCCCCCCCATCTCAGTCACATCTGTGGTACAGCCCACTCACTATTGGCAGGCTTCCCCTTGCAGGCTGCATCAGAAGCCAATACAGCTTGTGCTCATCAAATGGGTCGGCTCACTTCAGAGGCCAAAGGGGGATGTGAAGGTTTCAGTGGCTGTTAGATAGCGGGTTATGGTTCATATGCGCGGGCGTGTGAGATGTGTACCAGACAGGGGAATTCATGGCTCGAAAGCCTGCTCTATGACTCGCTCTATTGTTGATTAAAATGTGGTCAGCTGAGATCTTTTGCTTTCTAATTCCATCCATGCAGCTTTACTGTAAAAAGACTGCGAACGTGTTGGTGGAATTCAGGGAGGAGTTTGGGCAGAGATTTGTCTTGTCGTATTGGTAATATTAGAACTGTCTTACTAGTTTTTTGTCAAGTCAGTTTTTTCTAATTTAGTCTGTAATCAAATTTGTCTCAGAGGACTTTAAATGGTGTACCTCATGCAACACCTCCTGTCTTAGACCTCGTTCTGAATATGAATGTCATTATTACAGTATCACAGACTGCCAAGCTTATTCTTTGATCAAACAGTTAGTTGGAATCAAGAATTTGCCCATTTTTGACTTTTCTGACATGGTTTCTTTCGTTTGAAATTCTTGTACAGTGGCTTGTGTTTTGACAACAGTTAACATGTAAGAACTTGTTCTTGTTTTGTCAAAGGTTGAAGGTTTTGTAGAAAACAGTAGTGAAACTCTATCATATTGCAAACAATGCTCAGAGTTCCAGGATGAAATCATGTGTTGTATGTACACTGGATGGAAGTAACAATAGTAGAATTATTATATAGAGAAACAGACATTCAGTATTAAGTGAATAAAAGTTTTAATATAAAGTATATCAGTTATAATATCAAGTAAGTATTCCATTTCCTGTGCTGTTTCTGTCAGCATACCATTTTGTATAAGATTTATGGAAAAAATCATCAATAAATGAATGAAAGTTGAGATGCAGTTTTCAGCTGGTAGTAACATCGGTGTGGTGGATGTATTTAGAATGTCGTTGCATGCAAAATGTGAGCTGCAAAATGTTGCTGAAAGGCACTTTTTAAAACCAGAGTGGTGCCAGCATCTCTCACACTTTTTTTTCATGCCAGTCAACTAGTGCAAACATTTGTTGGTTCCATCTTCTGGGAGGATTTGCTGTTTTCCATTCTTTTTGGACTGATGTTTGGAGTTTGAAGACATTACGTTGGACATTTTTCACTATTTTGGCATTTTATGGACTACGTGACTACTACTAAGAAATGCACCAGTCAGTATTTGTCAACAGCTGATTTAGTCTGCCAGTATAACCAGTCAGTCAGTTTGACCAGCTGCCAGTCATGCAGTCAGACTGTGTGTTGGACTGCGAGGAGAGCGCTGCATTGTGGTCTTCCTAAATAGTGGTTGGCTTCGCTCGGCTGACAAAACATGCCGCCTTGGCCAGCAGTCGTGCAGCACTCAACCACAGGGTGTGTGTATCTGTGTGTGTGTGTGTATGTCAGTGGATAAATTAGTCTTGTTTTATACAGTTACAGTCGCTTTCCAAAGCAAACCAGTTATTGATAATTTACTTGTAGTTGGGAGGAAATGAGTACACTCGTTCTCCGTCTGGTCTTGTCAGCTGATGCCCTCATATAAAATAAATAAACTGGCAGGTCAAAGGTCACAGGTGTACAGTATTTAGGTATCAAACAGTGTGGTATGGTTTTGTACAAAAGCCTTTAACATCAGTGGTTTCTCTTTTTTCCTATCACCTTATCTTGTGATTAAGGTTTTTGCCAGACCTTATGAGTCTCATAGAGATACCGTTTTTTTAAGACTAAAAAGCAAAAGTTGAAACCACAATCGGCAGTCAAGTGAAACTGGGATCATGAGAGAACATAGTTTTACAATACAACATAAAGGATTTATGGCTTTGAACAGGAAAGTGATACACCATTCATTTGAGTCTTGTAAACTTAACAATGGAAATATTTACCTGATGCTAACACTGGTGTGTCATTCTGCATGTAAACACACTTGTTTGTTGGCTACAAATGCGGTTGTTCCTGCTGTTAATGTTCAATGCTGTCATGCTCTAATGAATCACTGCACTGAATGTTAGTCAGATTGGGAAAACACCTCTGTTCTCTATTCCTGTATAACATTCCTCAATATTGTCTTCTTCCACATGACACATCCATGACGATTACCGTACCTGTACATTTGGGGTAGTCATACAGCAAACATGGGGTTGCTTTTCCTGTAAAGTAAGTGGTTTCTGTTCTTATTTTTGTAATTGTCAAGCTGCTGGATGACAAATTATTTTCTATTTGGAGGATTTTTTTTTCTTCTTAATTATTTTATGCCTTTTTTAGACAGCTGACTGCAGTGAGATGAAAGTAAATGATGAGCTTGACTCAAACCTCAAATAGCGGAAAATGACATAGAAACAGTGATGGAAACATGACATTTCCGTTTATACAGATGAATGGAAACTATTCTAATAATTATGCAAAATGATTGCAGTTTGTTAGATAATCATAATCAGGCCTGGTAAATACCCATGTCTTTAAAGGTAGTATGTGTAACATTTTGAAAACCCTTGTTATTAATGACCCCGGTGGCCATTTAGTGAACTGCAGACAGCATCCCTGGCAGCATGGTTGACTGGCATCATGAGGTAACTTAAGTTAGGAGCCAGCTGTTTTTTACCTTAGCAGACTCATTGTCAAAGCTAACGTTAGCTAGCATCGCACACTGTTGGTGCGGTAGGGGAACATAAGAGAGGCACTGAGGTGAGGCACTCGGAAGCGAGTATAAACGTCACATCCTTTGGATATTACCAGAAAATTCCTCCCGAGTCCTGTACGTAGTCCACAGTCCACAGGCTTTCTGAGGCTGAATAGCACACCCCATGACAAGCAAACTCAACCTGATGAGAGAAATTGTATTACTATAATTGTAGGACAGTATTACAATTCTATCAGGTCAGTTTAAAATGCTGATTCACTCTTGAAGTGCTGTAGCATCAAAAATTGTTATTCATTTAGTCTTTTGCTGCCCTCAAGTCATGTCAGTAATGTCAGAATTAAAGAGGATCAACACCTTTAGCAACAGCTAGTTTTGTGTCTCAGCTGCCAGTAAGTAGTAGTAGAACACAGAACCTGAGTATGAGAGTGGATTGAAAGTTTGAAAGTTCAGTCTTTAACATTACTGGAAATGAAAAGGGCAGCGCTGTTTCCTTCTAAGATAGCACAAACGAACCGCCGGTCTGTCATGTTTTGTGAAAGAAAGCTTTTTTTCCCCTGCTATCTCAACTTTGTGGCTTAACAAGTCTCAGCTGTTCCGATGTTGCAGCTGTTAACAACACGTTTACTGCAGGAATTCACAATGATGATGACCAAAATTTGACAAACCATGCAGAGTTACAACCGAGACTGACCTTATCTGTCATTCAGTTTTTTGAGTGAGTGTGGGCGTGAGTGTGAGACCATACATGGGTGATTTAGGTGCAGGTGGCTAATGTGATGATCTACAGTAATATGTATTTGAGTGGGTTGTGTGTGTGTGTGTGTGTGTCTGTGTGAGAGAGTGTGAGTGTTTGTGGGCGTGGTCATTTGTGAATTTCCCCCATTTCTCATAGTGAGATTGTGACAACACGCCTACTCCGCCCACCTCTGCCTGCCTGTTGCCAGGCAAGACCAGGACTAAAGGTTAGCGATGGGTATGAAACACCACCCAGAAATGGACTGTGTGTGTGTGAGTGAGTGTGTGAGAACCAGAGAAAGTGTGTTCTTGCTATTACTATCACATAGGCTGGATCATCACACCTTTTACTTTCTAAACTGAAGATTTTGTCAAGATTTAGATCAAATTGCGTGTAGTGACCTCAGTATTTATCAGCTCATTTGAATATACCATCCGTTAAGCTTTTTAAAGCAGTTTCACAGTAATGCTCTGGCAATAAAATATGTAAAAGCCAACTGAAAAAGAAAAAAATATATAATAAATTCTTTTAAAGTGGTGCTGCAAAGAGTAAGTAATAAAGTGAATTGTATTTGTAGATAAAAAAAAAATACAAATGCAGATTAAGGCTAATTGTTTTCAACTTTTACCAATTTTTCCAGGATAATACCATGATTATTTTTAATGAGGCACAGTTTTTGAGCCTGGATTTTACATTTTAAAGCATCAAAATGTTTTGGTGTTCTCCTGCTGCCAGGGAGAATACTGTCAAGCTAAGAGAAAACAAGCTCCTTAGGTAGAAACTGTAAGAGAGCTACAGGTTATGCAGCTGCAGATTGTCCTTCAAAGTGATTTTTAAAATGAAAAACTATTAAATGACACAGTACTCGTCCCGTTTGTGGTATTTTTATAATTTAATTCACCTTGAATTTTACAAAAAAAAAATATATCAACAACATTTTAAGTACCAAAAATTTCACAGTGCCTTTTCCAATACTTTCAATGCTTAAAACTCATTAATTTCAGTACCCTATTAATTTCTCTCACCATTTCTTTCTTTCGCATTACATGGACAGTAATGCTGCTACTCTGCTTACAGTTAATGCTTCTTCAGCAGCTCCTCAACTTTAGTCAAAAGGAAGTTGAGTACAGTTTGAATTGTAGCTGTTTTTTCTCTCTCTCTCTCTTAGGCTTGTGGCTCAGTGGTTTTAGTGCAGTAAGCCAATGATGCAAACACGTTCTCTACTGTGACTCTTCAAACTTCTTAACTCTTTAAACGGTTTTGGTTGTTTCTAAATTTAGAAATCCATTCAGCAAATTAAACTGATAGAATTTTGTTCTTTTTTCCAAACCACCAACAAACAAGAAAAGTTAATCAGGTTAGCAGGCAATGTATTAATAAGAAATTTAAAATAATAAAAAAATATATATGTTGCTGCTGGTTAATTTGCACACATTTATTATGTTATGAAATCCAAAATATTTTATATGAATATATTATTTCTTCTCCCTTCACCTGCGTGGCTTGTATTTTGCTTTAGTGACTTAAAATTCTCCTCAGCAGCTAAAAAACAAACGATCATGTTTTTTTTTTTAACTCAGCAGCAGAAATCAGTCCACTCATAACCCTCTGCTCGCTATTCTACATCCTGCATTCACCAAACTTCCTGCATTAACCAAACGTCAGTTAAATAAGCTGGTAAAATAAAAACCATTTCCTCTTTAATCATCCTCACCTTTTAGCTTCATCTGTGATCTGTCTCTGCTCCAATAAATAAAAATATAAATTTAGCTGTTAAAATATTACAGATGCTGGTTTGGTTTTGAATCTTATAGTAACTAGCTGAAATTGTTTTTCTGTTATGGCCTATACAAAATTTAGTTAAAAAGTAAAAAAAACAAAAAAACAAAAAACAATTATAACTGGTATATTAGCAACATTTGTTTAATTAATTAATGATTAATAATTCCAGCAGACACCAGCAGAGGCAGCCTACTCTGCACGACATCTGCCCACCTCTGGCCTAAATGTGCACATCTGTAATTTTCAGAGGCCTTTTGCTGAGCACATTTCTTGCATTGTTTTCCTGACATCAGTTTCGTGCATGTTGCTGTTTGCCAGCCAGTCAGCAGGTGTAGGGTGGAGCCGCTTTTCAGACCGACAGTTAACGCTCAGTCTCAACCGTCCTCCTGATATTACGTGGACCTAAAATGTCATGTACAAGGTGGGTGAATGAGAATAACCTGTGTGCCTATATGTGTGTGTGTGAGAGAGAGAGAGAGAGAGAGAGTGTGTGTGAGGTCAAGAGTGATAGACAGGAAAAGGCCCATTATTGTCTCTTTCTCACGCACATGTAGACATCCTGATTGTGTGGGAGAATTCTTATTAGCTAAAAGCTGTGGTGCCATGGTAAAGTACTTACATTTTTATTTTTAAAGAATAATTTTTTAATTCAGATAAATCTGTCTCTTAAGACCAACCAAACTGGAAACAGCTGTATTAACTGTTTTTTCTGTTAATGCACTTGTTAAGCACAGTTTCTGTTCTACAGCTGATCAAAATATGCGTCACCTTCCGGCCTGTTCGCTGCAAAACTGCAAAAATATTTGTATTGAAACATGAATCAGTCAAGAGGTGAGATCAAATTCTTATTTGTCTTCAAACAGGTGAGCATTTTCTAAGGTTTGACTAGTTTCTATTGAAACCAAAGTAAAATGAAAACTGACAACGTCACTTGAGTCAGTCAGTTTTGTTTAAACAGACCAACATGCATTAGAATCAATTTCAACCACCTCATCTGCACATTTTTTATTAAAAAATGATCACCACCAAGTAGCGAAAAACTTAAAATGACTCCAAAAATGGCTTTTTTTTTTTTTTGGTAAACATTAAACAACAAGAGGGAAATAGACACTTATGTTACTGGAAGACAGAATTTAACTGTAGAGCTCAGTAATAGAAAATGTGTGCACGCAGGATGTTTTTGAACTCCTCTCGCCTTTGACTCTGTACATCAACCAACTGTTTAAATAAATATGTAAAAATATAGAATTTAAAAAATAGATTTAACAAATATCAGGGTGTCTCCATGTCCTGGAAAAGTCTTAAAATGGCTGGAATTCCTCATCTAAAGTCAAAGCCTTGGTGTTGAGTCCAGCTACAAAGAGCATTCATTCATAGAATTGAATTTTAATGCTCTTAAACATTTTGTGGTTGCTTGTGGTTTCTTCTGGCGCCAGATTAAACTTGTCATGCAGAATTAATCATCAGGCCACTGCTTGTATTTATTTATTTATCTTTTTATTAGTATTTGTGAAAAGATGACGGGAAACAAGGCAGAGAGAGAAGCAACAAAGGTCCCCTAATGATTGAAACTGAAGCAGAGGCTGTGATATCCTGACTGCTAGTCCATATGAGTCAAGCTCCAAAAAGTGAATTCTGCATTTCCCATAATGCAGCTCAGTAGTGTCTTGTATGTGGCTCTTTCTGTGTAAAATGCTTAATGTCTGTTTGACTTCACACCCGGTTTGTAACACAGGCTTTGTGTTTTAAATAAAGCCATCCTCAGGGTTATAGACTTGACAAAGCTCCTCCAGAGCCACAGAGACATGCAACTGACAGGATGAGTTTTACTCCTTCTGACAAGTAAAATGATCTACGTGTGTAAAACTGGCAGCGTGCACTTCTGTCAATGTTATATGCAAGCTTGTTTGCAAGCATTGTCGCTTTAACTCTCGGGCTCTGTAACTGTCAGTAAAATCATATCAGAAATCTGCTCTGCAAATCATGTGACCCCCGGAAGGTCGAGAAGGTTGAGAAAGTCGCTGCTTGTAACGGATGATTTGCGGTCGTGGCCTTTTGAGCAATAGGCGGGCTCAAACGCAGAGGGCCATCAGGCCAGAGAGGCACACACCTCACAAACACCCTGAAACTACAAACTGTCAGAGTGAAAGTTTAAAATTCGAATCATCTCAACGTCGAACACAAACTTAACTGTCACTTTACTCCGCTTCATAACTGAACAACACACACACACACTCACACAAACACACACACTCCCACACACCCCCACCACCACCCCACCCCCCACACACACACACTTTTACAGTCATACTTTCTCTCTTCTCTCTCTCTCTCTCACCCACCACAGAAGTGGTATTACTGTAGTCTCTGATGTGGTCTGCCTCACCTCATGTTACCATCTCTTCACTCTCCACCATTGCTTCCTCAGTCTTTGTATCTTCTTTCTTTCTCCATCGCTATCTGTCTCCTTTTTTCTCCTTTACCTCCCTTTCAATCTATTTCCCTCTTTTCATACTTTCTCCTCTTTTCTTTCCTTCCCTCTGCTGTTTTTTGAACACACTCATTTCCTCCTCTCTCTACCATTCATTCTTTTACCATTATCTTCTTAATTATCTCCTCATCTCCCCTCCTTTTCATCTCTCTTTCCTTTTTATTCTTGCTTCCTCTTTTCTGTTTTTTTCCTTTCCATTTTGTTTTCTATCGTCTCTTCCTTTTCTCCTCTTATTTGTATCCTCTCTCTCATGATCTTCTCTCCATATCACTCTTTCCCTCTGATCCTTTGACCCATCATAGATTTTTTTATTTTTAATATTAAAATCATTCTTTATATGGCACATTATCGTTAACCAGTTTTCCTTCTCTCTCTCCACCCAGGTGAGCCAAAGCGTTACCAGGTGGTGATCCACGGTATCGAGCCGCTCCTGGAGACTCCTCTGCAGTGGCTCAGCGAACACCTCAGCCACCCCGACAACTTCCTCCATATCTGCGTCATCCCCACCCCCACCGACTGAGGTCACAGCCACCCCACCATCCTTGTCACCGTGACAGCCGACTGACCAGCCAGCTGGATAACCCAGGAAACAGTTGGGCTTAACGGTGGAAACTCTGAACTAACAGACTCTTTAATGAGAGGGAGATCGGAATCTTGTCCATAAAGATGGAAAAATGGGATGTGAAGGAGGTATTTCACGAACCTCCTTTTCCATCTTGTTTATTTCTACTCCTACTACCACTACTACTCCTCTCCGAAAACTTGTTTTTTAGGACACAAGGATGAAAGCATCTTCTCTTCTTCCTCTGCTCCCAAAAGAGGAAGAAGATTTCTTCTGGTAAAGAGATGGCTGACTGAGCAGAGGACATCTAATTTTCTACTCTGCTGTCTTGCATCTTCACCTCCTTCTCCTCCTCTAGTTAGCAACAGGAAGAGAGGAGGTGAACCGATCCCTTGTTTTCTCCATCTTGGTGTACACCTTTCAGACTGTCCTGTGGACAGGGAGACAAGTTTGTTTGGGGATTGGGGAGCTGGTGTATCCTGTCCTGCTGAAGCTGCCTTAGTTACTACGGTTATGCATTTTTATCATTAACATTCTCATCGTCTCTGTCACTCTTGAGTTTATATCAGAGTCTGGAATTATGTTCAGCTCCATGAATTTCTGGTGATTTTTAGGCATTTTACAGAGGATTTCCTCTCGGGTAGATTGCCTGGATTAACAGTTTTATTGTCGTCGTTTTGCTTCATTTGACAAAGTGAGCTTGAATAAGAAAAGGAGAAGCTATTTTTGAGCTCTGAGGGCAGTGACTGACACATTTCATTTCACTCCAGTGATCCCAGCACACACAGGAGCTGTTTGTGTCCGAGCAGACAAATCTACATGTCTACATGCCATCATTTGTCATGTTGAATTAGCATTAAATTGCAGCTTTAACTGACTAACAGTGTAACTTCTTCATTTTTCATCTACATCTTTAAGAGAAATTCCTGTTTCATACAACTTCTTTTAATTTTTTCGTTTAAATATTACATGGTCCTCAGTAGGTGATGGGATTTTGCAACAATCAAAACCAAGTGGATAAACTAAAAATGACACGGTGTTTACACTGAAAACAAGGCTGCACTTTTCTGTTCTTAAGTTGATTTATTGTCTCTGCAGAAGACAAATGGAGATAAGAGATTTTCACAGGGTAACTAGGTATTTATGAAGCAAAGCATTTTGTGCAGGGTTCATGGTCACACATGTTTTCAATAGCAGGTGTTGATTTCTCTCCATCAGTACAACACCATGTAGCTGCTTTACTGTCTGTTTTTGTCAGATTTGGCTCGAGCATCTTTGTCTGCTGCCAAACTTAAATGAGCATCTGGTTTTGTTTCATTTTAAGAACTCAGTTTAGATAACGAGACGTCAGGAGCATTTAGCATTAAGTCTTTTGACAGAGCACTAACTTTGGTTGAGGGCTGCCTAGATCAGATTACTTGGCTGGACCACAACTAATCACATTTTTAAAGAAAGGTTTGCATCTTGTCTTTTTTTGGTTCCATTTTTCACATCTGTTCATACTGAAATGAAATTACACTTAAAGCATTCAGCTGTCATCCAGAGTGACTTAAAATAAAAGTGAGCTGATTGAAATATTCCATTGTCAAAGAATCTAGTTATTGATTGCGAAGACAAAATCTGCACAATGGACTTAAACATGCACATCTCATCCCTAATGACATTCCAGGTAAATGTATTTCTCAGCTGAGATATTTCTGTGCCCGTGGTGTCGTCAGCTCAGTCTCAGTTACCTTCACTTTCCAGCAAGGTGAAGATGAAAATGAAATTGAAAATATCACCTTCCTTAGTTATTAAAGCTGGGAGTCATTTTAAGTTTTTCGCTACTGGTAACAATGTTACCTGAGTCTCAGTACTGAAACCAAAACAGTACTTGCTCTGCTTTGCTGAGTCTTCTTTTTTCACGTAGCAAAATAATGCACATTCCTCACTTTAAACTTCTGTTATACAAATTTCTTCTGGAGGTCCCATTTTCCAAAAAAATATGAAAACAGTTGATAAACTGTTTCAATCAGGAGATACAAAAGAAAAATCTGAAGTAAAGTGACATTTATGGTGCAGCTTACAAGTGACAGGCTCGAGGCGAGCGTGTTGGGTTGTGGTTGGATCTGGTCAGGGTTTTGAGTTAGTGGGAAAACTGTGCTTGTGACTCAGGGAGATATTCATCTCCTTTTCATTTCTTTGGCCCAAGATAGTTCAACCAAAACCCGCTCACAGTGACGTATGTGGACTATCCAGGGTAACGTGGACTCTGGTTTTGGAAGGAGACGCTGGTGTTGACGTGAGGAAATTGGTTTTTGGCTCTTGAAATCAGGAAATCTTTGATCCAAGTAAACTAGACAGAATCTTGACTGAGCTTTCTGTATCAAGTTTCTGTCATGATATCTGCAGCTGCCATAGCTATTAGCACTAAAGCTAAACATTCTCTCTTTTCCTTCTTGTCAACAAATCTCATGAAAAGACCAAAAGCAACAATGAACTGTTCCTATTAACTGTTGAGTGAAAGTGTCTGATTGTCTCGCCTGCCCGGTTTCAAACACACACACACAGACACACACAAAAACCCAAAGTCGGCTTCCCTCCCCTCTGGTGTTTTCTTTTCATTTTATCCATCTCATAAAGAACATCTCTCTCTTATGTGTTTTACTGCTGGCACTCGCCCCCCCCCCATCTCTTCATCTCTCCTGGTTAATTATCTGTTGGCATTCCACTCGCTACTAATGAGACCACTAAACTGTCCTGTCAGACAGGCCTCAGGCTGCTCTGTCACTGTGTGTGTGTGTGTGTGTGTGTACCAATACATGTGTGTTTGTCTCGATGTGAGAAAGCGTGGTTTCGCGGAATTAAACTGTACAGTGTAAAGTGTGTGGTTTGTGTGTGTGTGTGTGCACATAATTACAGACATGGTTTATAGCCCCCCACAGGTGTTTGTGTGTGTGTGTGTGTATGAAGACATCCATTGGAATTCTTTGCACACACTCGTGTCTTGTCGCACTGCCAGTCTGCTAATTTAAAATGTGTGTGTTGTGTGAGTGATGTCACACAGTATGTCATCACGTCAGGCTTTCTCACCGCTGTTCTCACCGCCAAGCATGATGGGATGGTGGGTTTATGGTGTTGAGTCAAGACCAGGGCCTTGGCAGGGGGTGTACGCGTTTGTTTGTGTGTACGTGTGTGTGTGTGTTTGTATACACACTCTCAGCCCTAGACGCAGTGATGAAGAGTCTGTCTCGTTCTGTCATCTTGCTGACACACACACTTTTATGGGATTTCCCGAGCCGCCGTCTGACCCCCATACTGTACAACACACCGAGGAGAGAGAGAGAGTGAGAGGGGGAGAGAGACATTGGAAATGAGGGGGTTTGGATGGAATGAGGCAAAGGTAAATTGTTAGCAGGGCTGCATTTCCATCTCTGGCTGTGGTTTTCTGACCTGAATCAGAGTGGAAAAGTTCACTTGGTTTTATTTCTTGTATTTTTCTTGTTAACAGTCACACTGACCACTTTTCTTAACCAAAGATTTGTGGTGATTCACCATCCGGCTAGGTAAAACATTTTAGTCAAAACACACTTCATCACGGTCACAACCGTTTTAGACCAAATGCACAAAGTGTGGACGGTGCACAGAATGAAGAGCTGCATATAATCCTACAAAGCAGCTAGCAAGGATGCTACTGATGATATAAAATGTGAGTAATCACAATATTAATTCTCTAAGCTGATAATCCTGTTCTCTCTGAGGTTTGCTGTCACGCTTGAGATTTATTATTCAAGGAAGGGTAGAATTACATAACTCCAGGAATTCAGGGAAGTAAAGGAAAGGTCACATTTTTCTCACCTCTGTGTGTCACTATCTCTCCACCATCTGTGAACACTGTCTGTGTTTGTAATATTGGAATATGTCTACTTGGGCTCCTTTTTACCTCCCAGACCACTGCTCACACTTCTTTGCTAGTTTATAAAGCCAGAAGGAAAACAGTGATGGATGCTACATCAGACTGTGCTGGTTATCAGAACAAATCCAGGAATGGTTGAATTAAATAAGATTAATACCATTCTCATTCTGTAATCCAACCTGAATAATTAATGTGTCAGTGAAGCTTAAACAACAGAGAGCAGCTGTTTATTTTGTGTAAGAGATTCAGTCTTATCAGGAGAGTTTTCCTCATCAGTATGTTTGTGTCTCCATACCAACTGCAAACACTCCTCTGTTTGTTCCAATAATAGACAAAACTTTACCGGATAAGTGATTTTCAGCAGATTCCGCGAAATCATTCTTTGTCATACACACACACACAGTCACACACACTTTTACCATCAGCTCAGACCACAAACTATGCCCTCCAACTCTACCCAGTCCCCTACTGTCCTGCCTGATACCATGAAACCACAGTCTCTCTCCCTCCCTCTCTCTCTCTCTCTCTCACACACCCACACCTTCTTTTGCTTTTAAAGCGTCTCAGGGGGCCACGGCGCTCTGCTGTGTATCAGACAGCAGAGCAGAGATCAAGAAGATCAACAGATGAGAGTGATTAGTGATGAAGAGGAAGTCATGAGTGTGTTCCTCATCTGAGGCTGCACACACACACACACACACACAACACAACACAGCCTTGGACAGAGGAAATGTGTGACGAGTGAAAATGACAACATACTGTAAGAGTGTGTTCCTGCTGAGTTAAAATGTGACTATGATGATACAGTACAAACTGCAGGATGGAATGACAGACACATGGGGAGTAAATTAATGGAAGATGAAGGGATGAAAAACAAAGTAAAGTAACAGAAGAGGAAACATCCAGAGTAAATTAGTGTTAATGAGTGTGGTCGTTCTTCTAACTCCACATCTTTGTCTAGACATGCTTGTTTACATGTAGTGTAACAGACAAAAACACACACATTCTGTATATACCCACAGTAATTATTCAGGTTGTCTTCAGGCCTCTTCAATACGTCTTTAAGAAAGAATTTCCAGAAAGCATTAAAAATGTCTTAAAGCAACTACCTTACAATGTGTCCTTCCCTCTCTGTGCCCTGGATGCCTACTCTTGTTCTACATAACTTTGGTGAGCAAGAAAACAGAGTGATAATCAGTCGCTTAAACTGATGGAATGATTGTGAGAGAGTGATGCTGACTGTAGATCAGTTAAAAAGACTTACAGTCATCTGGTGTGTTTGTTGGGAATCATGAGGAATATCCATTATGCTGTGTTTCAGTTCGGTGAGTTGAAAATGTTAAAAAACCTTACATTTGATTTGTATCTTTTGACCATCTTGTTTTCAGAATTACTGACTGAAGTAGAGGAACAGCTGCTCTGATCTCTCAGCTGTAAAAAGCTGCATCCAGTCCAAACCTGAGCTCGTTTATTTCCTTAAAATCACTGAAGGAAACTGCTGTTGTCATTTTACTGATGCTCTGTGATTGGTCGCTGTTTGGTTTCCTCTTGTCGTGTTGGGTGGAAACAGGGGCAATGAGAGAGATTACTTGTTTACTGTGTTGCATCATACCTTCATTTACTTTTTGCTTGTCCTCACCACAATTTAACTTCTTATTAAGCTCTAGAAATGTGTCCCAATAATATTGAATAAAGACAGATTTGTTTTCTATTTGTTTTTGTGTGGTTGGACGTGTGTTTTTGCTCATTCAAAAGCAATAAAGTGCACAATGATAAACATATAGAGATCAATAAAGACATACATAAACATGAATAGTGCAGGTGAGTGTGTGCACAGCAGTGTGATTGTGGTAACTGAGTGGGAGCCAGCAGCAGAGGCAGGAAAGGTGAAAGTTTCACTGGCAACAGGTGCAGTCAGGAGCTGCTACACACTGAGATGTAGAGATGGAAATAGCAAATAAAGATTTTACACACACTGACAGCATGTGAGGAGAATCTGGCTCCTGTGTGTGTACGTGCTGCAGCTTTAACATTTTTAATGTGAGAGGACTTTGATGTGAAAGAAAAACATTACAGATTTAATTTGATATCACTTCTATTATGACATGATGTTTGTCAGCAGGGAGAATCCACTTTACAATTTCTGTGAACTTACAGAAAAAACATGCACACACACACGAAAAAAGATCTCAAAGCTGTTATGGGATAAATAAACTAAATCTGCAAACTGCCAGCAGCTTTGAAAGTCTTTAATACAGCTGTCAGTCTGTAAACAAATGTTTGATGGTATCTATTTAAAGTTTCTAATAAATACTGACAGTCATTTTGTAAAAAGAACTTTGTTTTCTTTGATGGAAATCTTACATTTCCTGCACGTCAGAGATACTTTCAGATCACACATCTAGAGCTCAAAAGGAATTTTTGCATGTTACAAAAATGTATATGTGACTGCACGAGCTCTAAATCTAATGCGGAAGAGATTTAAGACTCGAGTGTGACAGCTGAGGGACGAGATATGGGTTAGAAAAAGAGACGAGTTTCCCACAGCAGAACCAGTAAACAACTGGGGAACAAGAAGAGTGTGTGCGTGTTTCTTTGTCTCCCTGTTCCTGGCAATGTGAGACACACACACACACACACACACACACACCCTCCCCTCTGTGGTTCTCTCAGAGGATGGAAGGATGGACGTCCATTTTTAACGACAGCGACAGCCTTTGAAGTTTGTAATGATTCAAAAGGACACAGTTCACCCCGCTCTCTCTCTCTCTCTCTCTCTCACCCACACCCAGTCAGATCACACATTAAATGTCTGTTGTCCCCGTCTCTCTTTTATGCTCTTGTTCTCTTCCTTTTCTTGCATAAAAAGTACAATCACTCCCTCGTCTCTCTCTTTTTTCTGTCTATCAAAGAAAAATTTCCCCTCTGCAATAAAATCTGGAAACCACACAACTTCCCCTCTCACTCTATATGGTCGAAAGTTTGCGGACACCGGAACTTTGCACCCATGTGTGAGTTGAAAACCTTATTCCAACACCATGGGCATTAATCTGCTGCTGTAACAGCCTTCACTCTTCTGGCTTTACTCTCTCCGCCAGATGTTGGAGCCTGGCTGCAGGAGTTTGCTCCCATTCAGCCACAAGAGCATTAATGAGGGATAAAGTCCTGCTCACAGTTTGTGTTACAGTTCATCCCAAAGGTGTTGGATGAGGTTGAGGTCAGAGCTCTGTGGACACAGTCAGAGTCCACCACACTAAACTGGGAGATGGAGCTGGTTTTGCACATGGGGGCGTTAGGTGAGTGGAGGTGTAGAAAACCTGAGAAAACCTCCCAAGTTTTTATGCTCAGCTAAGATGGAAAAGTTGTCATAAAATCAATAAAAAGCAAAATGCATTGATTGATTGTACGTGAAGGAATCAATGCAGGATGAAGATTTAAAGTTTGACTGTCACTCTTCTTCTACGGTGGTTTATCAGTTTATCTTGACAGACCTCAACTCTGCTGATTCTTAAAATTCAGTTTAAGATTTTGCTACATTAGGATGAAAACCTTGCTAATGCCACACAGACACACAACAGAAAAACACAGCCTGCTGACGCAAAGTTGGAAATTCACTGTTATCTGAAATATCACTGTAAGCGGAGACATTGAGATTTCCCCTCATTATTACTAAGAAGCCTTGACCAAAAACACAAAAGTACCACGTGTCCATATACTTTTGGCCAATAGTGTTCAAAGTGGGCATGTAGACTTGCAACGTGCAGTGCTGCATGAACGTACAGCAACACTGACAAACACTCGTGCAGTCAGGGGTCAGGTTGGTCAGAATATCACCAGAAATGATCTGTTTTTCCTGGAGGTGTTGTCTCATTTCCAGTCATCCTCTCTCTCTCACACACACACACACCACACACACACACACAGGACCCAACCTGTTATTAACCCTGTCGCCCTTTAATAGGCAGGTGCTGAAGAGAGAGAGACGGACAGACACAGAGAGAAAGAGAGAGAGAATGACAGGAGGATGTGGATGATGGGGGCTGGTGAACTTTGAACGCTTTGATCTCTCTGTGTCTCTCTCTCTCTCAGCAGACACACACACACACACACATTATTATTAATAAGCATTGTGTGTCCCTTTCTGCCTGTCGCCTTGGGGTCAGATCATCAAGTTCACTGCTTGAATGTGTGTTGCTGTTTGGCTCCTGACTGGTTTTATTTGTCACAAACAGGCCAAGTTTAAGGCTGTGTTCAGATCGACTTCATACACATAAACGTGGCTACACAGAGCAAGAGTTTCTTGTTTTCAGTTCGAGGTGTCCTGTCAGCGCTCCTACAAATGTGTCTTTCATAATGGCAGTCGATGGCTCAGAGGTTTCTTGTTGACTGGCTTTTAAATTCTGGTGAACTGCCTGTAAAAGTTGTCACTAGATTTTAATGCCCACTTCCTCTGCAGTGTTAGCATACAAACTAAATGATAGTGAAACTGATAACCATCGTGTAGCATAAAACATTTTTGGGATAATCTCTGTGTACCAGGAGCAAATGTAATTTCACCTTTTGCATTCGATTACCATTTTTATCTTTTGTTTTGAACTAATACCACAACAGCGTTCCTTCTACACCACACACACACAGACCTGCTGAGAATGCAAACCAACCGTTTTTTCCTCTTTTCCCTCAGGTAATAATGAACAGGGCTTGTTTTTTTGTCTTGAGAGTAACACACAGGTGGTTTCACTCAAGCACTGTGACTCAGCCAAATACAAACTGTTGTGCAGAAGTACAAATATTTAAAAGGATATGTTAATGCTGCGTGAAGACATTTTCATTTCACTCAAATAATTTTGTTTCAGTCGATGATTTCAGCTGAGATAACGTCATAGCTCACTCACGAAACAAAGAGAACAAATAAGAGGTTTACTTTTTACCTTAATAAAAGAGAAAATAAACAACAAACTGAAGTGAAAACATGCACAGACAGCTCTACGCAGGATCAACATTATCAGTGATGCATGAATCAGTTGAAATTCTGCTTTGAGGCTGATTTACGGTGCAGCAAAGAAACCAGATGTAACCAAACCCAGCAAGAGCCAGAGGGAGAGTGGCTGCTGGCTCAAATAGTCTCAGTCCAGGTGAGCTGAATCTCACTGATGACCTGACTCCGCCCCTCAAACACCTGCAGAGAAAGCCTGTTGATGAGGGTCGTCACCGTAATCAAATCAATGCCACTGGTTCACGAATGTTTACACTTAGACAAGAAGTAAAACCCATGTCTGGCCATGTGAGACAACCATGATTGTTAAAATGTGAACTCTCAGTTGCAGTAACTAGCAGTTACCAGCAAGCTGACTTTACCCCCCATCAATGAAACACAAACACCCTGTGTTCCAGTAAAACATTCCCTCTGTGACTGGGGCAACATTGTGGAGAAATGGCGACCAGCAGCCGGATTATTGCTGATGCGTAAAACATGTGGACGGCCTGCAGGAAGAGACGCCGGCTGCTGCGGTTTGAAGATGAAGAGAAGAAGAACGAGGCTCCATATGTGTGGAGATTCAGGATGGGGCAGTGGGGGGACGCTAAGATGGCAGCTCTGCTGAATCACTGCAGTCATCCTCTCCACTCATGTGACTGTGTGTGTCAGACAAAAACAGATCATTAACAAGGAAGCGTGTGCACATTTATAAGAGGAAAGAAATGAAAAACATGATGACAGACTGCAGAATAAAGATTTCACAAAACTGAAACAGGGTTTAAATTGATCTCTGGACTCAAGTTTAAATGAGTTTTTATCTGCTCTCACGTGGTGTTGACTTTTAAATGAGAACCAGTGGAGTCAGAGGCCTTTTAAAGGCTCCAAGGAATTCCTGGAAATATGTTTTGCAGTTCACAGACAATTAATGTGTATTTATTGTATCTAAGGAGATCGCAAAAGAGAGCTGTTATAGGCTCAACAAGCAAACATGCAAATATTCTTACAGAGAAGGAAAGACCCTGTGGACAAATTCTCTTGTCCCTTCAGGTCGTATCTACTTTGCAGTATCTGTCTTCTTTTGGCGGATTCATCTCACAACATAAATTCATCTGCTTCCATATCAGTTTCATTTCCTCTTTCATTTTTTCCAGATATCAAATTATAAAAACCATCAGTGACAGTAATTTGGATTGTAAGTGCCACTGTAAGTGTCAGAAATGACTCTGTACCTGAGGAGAAAACTGATTTCTTGCACGCAGTTTAACAATGGGAATTTTAATTATTGTAAGTGTTGCCTTCTAATTACTGAAGAGAAAAAGGTGACGGAGGTGAGAAGAGACGGGAGTTTGCTTTTCTTGTTTGCATCATCATCTGCTGACCTGAGATGACACAAACAAAGGAGTGTGTACGTGTATGGAATTGTTTCAGTTTTCATATATGTGTGTGTGTGTGTGGGTGAGTGCTTTGGTGTATGTGACTGTGTGTGTGTGTGTGTTTTTAATAATATCCATGCAGAGTGTGTATGTTTATAGAGAGGGGGAGTTGACTTATCTGCTTGTGGTTTTTATGAGCCACATGTTATAGAGCAGCTTATGAATTATTATACACACTCATTTCCTGTCTCTGTAGGATATGTCCCACTCTATGTCTCTCTGTCTGTCTCTCTCTCTCTCACACACACATGCATCACGGGTGTATGATGTGGTAAACTCAGACCTGACAGCCACTAAGCCGTTAGGTGCTTAATGCACTCATGTTTCTCCTCCTCCTTCCACCTTATTTCCCAGTAGCTCTATGTACATATGCGAGCCAACCAGAAGTCCATTCATTCCTATGGAAACTTCCGTGACTTGATGGAGGTCCAGTGTGTTTGTGAAACTCCTCCCTCTGTTTTTTTCTCTCTTTTTTTTTGGTTTGTTGAAATTTTTGAACCTTTGCCTTGAATCTTGGACAGACCGTACGCTGTGTGCCACAACAAGCTAGAATAAAAATGAATTAGCTAACTTCGATATTTAACTAACACTGGTAGTATGCTAGCTGTGTAACTTACAGAGCACATGAATAGTGGTTATTATTTAGTGGATGTATTTCACTAAACTTGCGACACTCTTGGCAGACCAATTTCCTAACTGTCATAGGACTGGACGGCAAAAAACAGACGAAATTAATGTGTAAACTGGCCCTTCAATCCATCCGTAAAGACATGCATTTCCTTGCTACACTGCTGCGTGTACTCAGTATATAAACAAAATAACGGATACAAAGCAAAACTGTGTAGAAACAAGGATTTCACTTTTTTGGGGGCATCTAGTATGTTGAAGAATTTGAGCTTTTGCTATGAATTTTGGACAGACCACATGCAGTGTGCCACGGGAAGCTAGCATAAAAAACGTCATGTCATTAGTTTTGTATGTGTTTGATCATTAACCAAAATATTTGGACAAATTAAATGTTGATCACCCAAGTTATTACAAGTCATCCAGGGAAAGACATGAATACTTATCTGTACTAAATTTCATGGCAATTTATCCAGTAGCTGATTGAGACACCAGAGTCATTAGGATTCATCCTCTGTGGACCGTGAATGTCATAAAAGAGTTTTGTGCCAGCCAGTGGATAGTTTGAGAGACACGTCTGTTCGGGCTAAAGTGGTGGACCATCCGGCAGAACCATACTGGAATTCATTGAGTCATGCCGCTAACATGGCTAAAAATACAACAAGTGAAATAAATGGCTGCAGATAAAAGGTTTTTTGTAACAGTGGATTGTGGAAGGAGACAGAGTCCAAAGACAAAAAAAAAAAAAAAAAAAAATCATGTCCAACATCTTTATACTCTCCAGCAGAGACCAAAAGGAACCATTAGCTGAGGAAGCAAAGCTCTTATTGGTGACAGACAGGATCAGGATTTATGGTAAATGTGGTTTTAGTTTGGGGAAACATTTGGCTCCCAATAGTCTCCACCATGCTCTCATTTGTTTATATGATTTCTGCTGAGGTACTAGAATCAATGCGATAATGACATGTTGATGTTTGATGGTGCTTCTTAAACTTTAATAGCCTATGTCCACCCAATTAGAGTCTTCAGAAACTCTGTCCAGCACCATAAAAGGCTGTGACTTCCTGTCAAGAAGTTTGGGGAAGGAAAAGTGAGTTTCGGGGAAGTTGGTTTTGGTTGAAGGCAGAGGGGAGTAAAGAGTCTGAGTCACCCGTCCTGACCAGTGACCCTCCTCCGATGTGTCTCAGCGACGTGATGATGTGCTGTAACAAGTTTACGGTAAAACAGCCGCCGGGGACGCCACTCGGTTTCCGAAAACGTCTTTAATGGCGTCACTCTGGAGCACAGCTTGGAGGAGATGGAGAGTATGTTTGTGTGTGCATGTGTGTGTATAAATGTATGTGTGTGGGTGTTGAAGGGTTTGTGTGGTTTTTGGTGTAGTTATGAAACTAATCGCAACATTTCAGGGGAAACTGACAAGATCTCCCGAGACAAATGATTAAGCAGTAAATGAAAGAAGACAAATGTTTAATGCGTGTTTGTATTTTATTTGTAGAATTGTTGGTGTATGTTTAGAGGTACATGTGCCCATGTTTTTATTTGTGATTGTACAATAAGTGCATGTGTGTGTGTGTTTATGCATTTCTTAGCTAGAGTATGTGTGTTTGTTTGTGTGAGTGAGAATGTGTGTGGGGGTGTGGGGGTGTGTGTGTGTGAGCATAAATCATGAGTATTTTCTCTGAAACGATGCCAGCAGCGCTGTCACTGTTTACTGTCGACTCTCCACTGCAGCCTCGCAGTCTGAAGCTGCGTCCTGAAGTTCATGGAAATCTGAGCAAGTGCTTGACAAGGGGAAATTTCAGCCTGATGGGTGTGCTCGATGAAAGGTCAGAGGAATTGCGACTGTTCACAAATCGTTTCGTTTCAGTCGGTCTACCAAGCTGTAGAAAGATTACTTACTGACCACTTAACTGTCCATCTAATGAAGTTCTAATGCACCGCTCTGGCTCGTCTGAGGGAGGACATTTGGCACAAATGACCTGAACTGTGGTGCGATGTCAGCTTGGTGCTCCATCAACACCAACACAATCATTTCTCCTCACCGGTCTTACTCGCCCGATTTGGCTCCCTGTGATCTCCTCCCCTTTCCCAAAATCAAGTTCAAGCTGAGGGGTTGTTGAAATGAAACACAGTGGGTGAGATCCAGCGCTAGCTGCCAATGGTGCTGTGGGAGTGTGCACTGGGATGACTACATTGAAGGGGACAGAAGCCAAATTTATATCAGGTATTGATTTTTGATGACACCTCTCACATAGTGGCTTCAAACTACTGAAGGGTTGAGGGGAGTGTAATGGGGCCGGGAGAAAGAGTCTCATGCTAGCACAAGTTTAATTTCCAGAACTTGCATATTGCAGCTTTGAGGAGCAACTTTGTTAGCCAGGGAAATGACTTAAAGTTGGTGAACTGTAAATGTAAACATCAGTGTAAGAATAATCTGTAGTCACTTATATAGCAATAAACAAACCTGCGGACTTACTTGGTTCTGAGATGCCTATTCTCCACTTGGTAGCATCGCATTTCCTCCAACCTCAATCAACACTCTAACACATCCCCCTGCCATAATAGGTTCAACACAGTGGCACGGAAAGCCAACCACTGACTAGTGCTTTGTAATTGCAGGATGACGCATACACACCTACTCACACACGTAAAATATAGCGTAGCCCGCTCGGACGATCCGACGCAGAAAACTGGCCTTAAGACCCATTTCCCACCAAAACTCAAACTATTCACTTTGCACTGTATGTTTGGAATGAATATCTGTGCACTGTGCACACTGTTTGTGGCAACAAAATACCTCACAGACGGCACAGAAAATATCAAAGTCAGGAAAATATCAAACTTTCAGAGCTCTGCTTGCACTCCTTGGTGCCTTCCCCAAGAATAGTTCTAATATGCAACTCAGGACTATAAAAGTCCTGGCTAAGGATGGAAAAAAAACTACGAGACTCTTGCTATGAGACATAACATCAACACCAGCCTCCATTGAACATGTTAGATCTATCCACCACCACCTACTCCACCATAACCTTGCACTATACTATGAATATCAGAATTGGAAACACATTGTGAAAGATGCATCACCATTAAAATACATATAAAATCCTTGCAAAATTATTGAGTGACTAGATCTAGACAGACGTGCATGTAGAACGGATATTAGCTCTAGATGACACCAGGACTCTCCTCTAAGTTAACCACCAGCTCTCAAATGGACTCCAGTTTCCTTTAACTTTAAATCGTGGGCGTCTCTTTTCTTCAAAATTGTGGGTATCTCACTTTGGTAAGAAGCTGTTCTTGTGAAAGGGAGGACTGTGTAAGATGAGATAAAATTTGAAACTTTATCAAACCATGTGGGGAAATCAGATGGCAGATAAACAAACCTCACCTCAGCTCAGGCGAGTGGAAGGCAGGCCCGATGTTTCGAGTTCGTACGTCTGGGCCCCGTGGGATATCCCCCCTCCTCCAGTGGTGGTAGGAGCTGTCCTCCCCCGGTCAGAAAAGTGCTGTGAAACCCCGGCGTCATGATGGAACTCGCTGTGTCAATGGGTGACTTGAGAAGTTTCCCTGATAGTAATAATAAGATTGAACAAACAGGAAAGAGCGACGCAGTGCGCAAAAGTGAAAGATGCTGAGTCAAAGGGTGGGGGCGCACCGAGTGTTTTGAGTTGGGTGATGAGGTAACGGATTGATACTGCTCTCTCATACAGCGACTCTTTACTTTCTGTGGGATCTTTAATAACATGGAGGTGGAATCTGTTTTATCACTTCCTTTCTGCCAAATGTCAATTTGTACAGCTGGCTGCTGTACAGAAGAAATCTTGACTTGAATCGGTTGCTTGTCTCACAGTATGTAATGCTAATGAAAAAAATTCTATTTGTAATTGTTATGAAAATGCTTTACTCACTGGTGGCTACAGTAATTTTAAAGCCACAGTAGTCAAGATTTCAAATGCAATTTCAAAATGTAGCTAAAATTTTCATTTTTAAATGTTATATTTTCAAAGTGTTTTTTTTTTTTTTTTACATCTGTATATGTTGCATTTTGCTTTAACATACAAAGCTGAAATTCAAATTCTCCTCATCTTTTGCACAAAAAATTGTCAATGACATTGCAGCTCTTGTGCATAGTTTTCAATTTAGCTTTCCCTTGTAAATTAGTTTTTTTCCCTTCTTGTTGTCACTAGAGCATATCTGACATATTAGGTTTACCTTTGACTCTTGGTCTGTTGACCTTTGACCCTCCAGCTGTTGGCCACATGTAATGTAGCTGAAACTTGTGATTGGTTGTCCCTCCACAAAGGTGCATCTGAAGCTAGATATCCATATTTTACCAAGACTGTAGACTTGAAGCTCTAAAGTGAGTCATGTTGCCTGCACGTCTCCTGCGTGCAGGATAAAAGACAGACCGCAGTTACTGCAGCTCAAAGGACACAGGGAGCTGTGTTCCCATTTCCTGCTCTAGTCTTAAAGCTTGGCATTGCACGGAAATGGACATAAAGATTCATGACTTTCCACCAAAGAGCCTGGTTTACTGCAGACTCAGTGCTTAAGGCTGGAGTATGTGAATCAGTGGGTTGGAAGTTAAAAGCCTGATTTGGAATCTTCTGCTTCCTGCTGGTGTCTTCTCGTCTGAGCTGGTTTGTCTGCTGTTTGCATCATCTGATTTTAACGCTGTTTTTACATGATCATCGATTTCATTTTTGACCAAATTCACGGGATGACAATATCTAGAACTCCACACCCACAATATACTCTGTCCAAACAGCTTGTCGGATCATCCGATAGCTTCAGGAAACCCCCTCCACCTACACCTTTCCAATGTCAGATCAGTGGGGGGGTCTGTCTTTCGACCATTTTTGTAATTTTCTGAAACCACAACGCAATCACACCCACTTCACACTATGATCGGCCAGGTGTGCAGGGGTGAGAAAGGAGCAAAGGACTGTAGTTCTTTTTCTCGCCCCCTTTTTTTCATTCTTGCCGCAGCTATTTCGGTTGCTTTTTATCTGAACAACAAAGTGCAACAAGATAAATGCCTTCCAAGAGAGACTGTCTGAAAATGTGAGCTGGTTTCTCCATATTTAAATTATGCCATGTCTCCCCCTCTCTATGACAGCCAGCTTTTCACACCTATAAATGAATACTCAACATACAAATGAGAATGGTGTAAGTTGTCTTGCCTTCACAGGTGCAACAGGAGCATGTGGGGGAGATGTCAACCAAGCACAGTTCTTATACACCCACACAGTCTTGAGAAGAGGTCTAATCAGGCACATTAAGTGAAAACATCTGTGTGGGTGAAGGGCCTTTATGGTCTTTATTGAGATTCCAGTAAATCCTTTTCTAAAGCTTTTTACTGTTGTACAGACTGCATTGTGCTCTGCTTTGTGACATCTTCTCTTTAAAGGCACTATAAAAATAAACTTCACATCTTTAAATCCCAGGAAATTTATAGGCATTTTTGATTTTTAAATTTAACTTCAACATGTTTAAGTTTTCAGGCAACAGAAAGTTTCTAAAACAGAAAACATCAAAATGGCTGCTGACAATAAGGTGAGTAAAAAATGATGATTAAGCAGTCTGCTCAGTAAAAACTATCCTTCCTTAGATATGCCTGTCAAATAGTGAAATAATATTCCTATACCACCACATAACAGTCATATATAGATAAGTGTTATTGTTCAAGTTTTGCCAGAATATCTGTGCACTTCCATTTTCATAATATAAAATGACTCTAATACCAAAACACAAGAAAAGGAAGAAAACACACAGAGTCGCAGGGTTTAGATTAGAACAGTGAACATTTATATCATAATTTACACTTTTTGACATTTTTGCACATAAATAACTATGTAAACCAGAATGTAAACAGAGACAGGGAATTCTCCTCTGGAGTTAAAGCTGTGATCAGAGAGATGCTTTGGTCGAACATTAGTTTGACAGAAAAGATGATGAAACAGAGGAACGAAAGAGAAAGCGCTGCAGAGTTCAGGTCAATGTACAACTGCTGCAGTTGCTGTAGTAACATTAAGGTGAGTCTTAATGCCATCATGACCGGTTTCAGTGATATTGTACACAGTGTAAGTGGTGCAAGCATCGGCACTGAAGTTATAAAGTAAGAGGAGGGGGCCAGTGCATAAAAGAGGGCCGAGGTGCTTTGGTGTATGCCAGTTCATTAACAAGACAGTGGACAGGTGGGGTTGAAGAAGGGGCCATTATTTCTCAAATGAAATATTAACAAGAGCAACAAAACAAAAACATCTACAAAACAAGTGACCACAGCTAAAGAGCGAACACTTCATCATATACACACAGTTCTTCTTCCTTTCTTCAGCATTTTGATTCCTCAAGTCCTTCTTTCCCTTGTTTTGATTTTCCTTTTTATGTGTTTTTTTTTTTGGTGAGCATTTGAAATTAAAGCCATGTGAACTTTGGTTACTAGCGTCAAGAGTGAATCCCAGAATCTGAGGATGTTCACTTCCCTGTTGGGTGTTGACAGTGTCGTAAAAAAACATAAAAGAAAAGGAGGGACAAAGAGGGGGCGGCTCACCAGCCTCCCGAGTCCATTATGTGCTACATGTTGAGCGGGCGGTGCCGCTCCTTTGGACCACATGAAGAGCTGCACTCCACTTCAGTTTCTTCTTCTTCAAGTAGCAAAAAAGCAAATAAATAGAAAGCTCCCACCTTCAGCTGTCCCTTAAAACACACACACACTCACACACTCATATCGTCGCATGCACACTGAGGTAACTGTTGTGAAAAATATACAAAAAATGCCCTTTTTTGTTTCATTTAAATTAAGTAGGCATCAGAAAATGACACAGACATACGTTAGGGAAGCTATCAAGCAGGGTTGAAATAAAGCTCTTCTTGCTAAATTAACAAATTTATGTGCCATACTTTGGCAAGTTTTTCAACCCTTTTAACCTGCTTTACTGGTTCCTAAATTTAAATAGATAAAACCCTGAAGAGTGGACACCCCTATAGGTCACAGGTTGCAGGACAGATATAGGCTATCTACAGAGAAATGGCCACAGAGAAAAATAAAATCAACAGAAAAATCGTCTTTTACATTGATTTCACCCTGTCAGTGTAACCATCAATTCCACTTATTGCTTTTTAAGTCAACAAATAAAAAGTATAATAAATTAGGGAGGTTATATAACAACTAATTGATCAAAAAACAAAACAAAACAAAGACATTTGAAAAAAGAGACCAAATAATACAACAATAATGATAATAGCATTATATTAATTACAATAAAGGAAAGTCCTGGGTAGATGATTGTCTCTAAGTATAATAAACGCTGAAATCGCTAAGTAGTCATGGGACAGTGTCTCTTGTAGCCCTGAGTACGCAAGTCCCTGATAGGTTGAAAACCTGGTGTGGTCATGATGTCACTCCTGATGACAACCAGGTTGAGAATTATTTATTTACAGCTGTTGCTCCTGGCAACCCAGTCCACTGTGAGCCATGCAGTCTTGACTCCTTGTCCTTTGGCTTCAGAGGTCATTTAAGCATGATCCTCTGACTCCTGCTTGACGGTGACGTTGGCAGGAAGTGGCAGGATGGGGCTGCTGTGCCGCATCTTGATGACTGATGTCTCATTCGGGGACTCGTATGTGCCATAACCTACGGACAGAAGCTCGTTGGTGTCACCCTTGTGGTGGGGATGAAAGTGGGAGGACTTGAGGTCAGTCTCCCTCCACAGCATCCCCAAGACCTGCTTCTCCAACATGGCCTCCATCTCCACCCCTCCCTGCAGCTGCTCCAGCCGCTCTGCATGCTCGCTGACATCGAAGCGCTCAATCTCCTCGTTGGCGCGGTGCACCTCCTCCAAGGCAGCCTGACTGGAGACAGCTGGACTGCCGGAGCCAGAACTAGCTGCCAGGCAGTAGCCCTTCAGGTGAAGTCGCAGGCTGCACAGGTGGATGTAGTGGCGGTGGCAGTGGGGGCATTTGTGTGGACGCTCGCGGGAGTGCAGGCGCTTGTGCAGCTTGAGGTGGACAAACTGGGTGAACTTGGCTGGGCAGAGTTTGCAGTGGTAGGGCTTCTCCCCTGAGTGCAGGCGAAGGTGTGTTTTCAGGTTGCTGGTGCTGCTGAAGCGCTTGTGACAAACCTGGGTGACAAAAGAAATGATGTGAGCAACTTGTAAAAACTGTCACATCTAGTTGTTAACTCTTCTGTCTAGAAAATCAACCAAATGAAAAGATGTCATCTTCAGCTTTGCTTTCTCACCTGGCATTCATGCGGCTTCTCCCCAGTGTGGACCAGGTAGTGTTTCTGCAGGTGAGCCAGCTGAGTGAAGCCTTTGTTACAGGTCTGACATTTGAAGGGTCTCTCTCCGCTGTGGACACGAAGATGAACCTGCATGATGAAGAAGAGGAGAGAAAAAATCTGCTTAGACACATTCAGATATATAGAAACCATCAAACTAAAAGATTAAGTAACAAAACAATATTATCTTGATTATCTATCACTTGGTTGTGTGTTCTGTAAAACACTGTGTAACGTTCTTGGCTCTTGCTGTAAACCTGCTCGACAGCCTAATGATTACACTGCAGTTCTCGTGGTTAAAAGGAATGGAATGATAATAAGCCAGTAAAGCAGACATGATGTTGAAAGCCAAACACAGAACTAGTCGGCAGTGTCTCGAGCCTCACCTTCAGGTTTGAGAGCTGCCCGAAAGTCTTGCTGCACACGTTGCACTCATACTTGATCTTGCCGTTCTGCTTCTTCAGTGGGTATGGCAGGGCCTTGTAGCCCGCTGAGCCTGCACCTCGCTTCACTTTGGTCAAGTTGATGGCCTCCTCATCGGATCGATGCTCACTGGCGCTGCCCAGCAGGGCTGAGGTAGGCTTGGTAGGCATCCTCTCACTGGGAGGCGCTGTGCCTGCTGTTGGGGAGCCACTGGAAGGGGCTGGTCCATGAAGGTGAGGAAGCCCGGGGTAAGGGTGGTGAGGCCCTGCTTTGTCCTTCAGTGAGGTGGCGGCTGAGAAGGCACTGGTAGGCCCAGGAAGGAGGAAGTCTCTAGGGGCAGAAATGGAGGAGGGGTGGACGTGGTCAGGCATCAGGTAGCGCCTCCCTGCTGTGTCAGAGGGCAGGAGGGGCACATGAGTGGGCAGGAGGCTGCTGTAGAGGGGGTACATCCTGGGAAAGATCCCTCCTACGGTGGGGACACCACCACCAGACAGAGGGTAGTGATGGGGCAGGAGGTAGCGTGAGTAGGGGGCTCCTGGAGGGTAAAAGGGTGAGGAGAGAGGGGCAGATGGTGGGGAGTAACCAGGGTAGGAGCCCAGTCCAGCAGGGTAGAAAGAAGCTGGGGATGGGATCGGACCGGATGGGCTCCCCTGAGGGCTGCTGTCAGGGCTGCTCCTCGCGGACGGGCTGGGTGTAGCCGATGACTGGTTGCCAGGGGAACGGGTTGCAGGGTAACCGAGTTGGCCAGGTTTGTGGCTAATGAGGTCTTCAGGGATGTGAGGGTGGGCCCTGAAAGCCGGGTAGAGGGCACGAGGGTACAGGGGGCGCTCCGGGCTGTCGGCACAGCGACGGGTGGGAAGCGGCCGGCTGGGCTCCCTCTTGTTGGGCGAGGAGGATGAAGTGCTGTTGGTGCCACGCAGAATGGAGAGAACGCTGTGCTCCCTCTTGGGCGGGGTGGGGGTCACTGCGACAGGGGACAGACTGGAGGCTTCAACCAAATGCTCCTCACTGCTCACCTGCTGCTGCTTGACCTCTAAGAGGGACTGCTCTGAAGAGACACACAGAGGGAAAAGGGGTCAGTGAGAGTTCATCAGATCTAGATAGGGTCCTCTTAGTCGCCCTTGGGGCCCATCAATACATTTTTCCTTCACTTCACTCCTTTAAAACTTAGCCATGTTGCAGAGATAAACCTCTGCAGGTCAGAAAGTTGTATGTGTGTGGCTGTGTGTGTGCCACAGGGTTAAGGAACACCATAAGTAACTCAGTGGGCCAATTAAGGCGACAGATTTGATGAACGAGCATGAGTGGAGAGGGGGCGGAGGCAAAAGACAGGAAGTGAGGTGTGACAGCTGCCTTCGGGCCTTGTATGTGTGGGCGCGTTTGTGGTGTGTGTGTGTGTCTATGAAATCAAGATAAAATCAAAATGGTGGCAGACAGGGCTGATGGAAGGTTTCCTGCTAAAGATATCTTCTGAAAAAGCTTGGCCTCCACACACACACACGCACACACACCATGTGACAGGGTACACACACAGAGGCGCCTGCAGACAAAGGCCTCTGTCTGATTTGTTGACTCTTCCACTTTTGGTGAACGTGTACACACACACACACACACACACTTTTGATCAAGCTCCTGCTCTCCCGATCGGCCTGGCAGTTCACTATTGTTTCCGGGTCAAAAGGTTAAATTAGAGAGCTTCCTCCTAAGTCACTCACACCTACTGTCTCCTCTGTATGATGAAAGAGTGGATTAGGAGGAGCTCTCTCTCTCACACACATACACACTCTAAAAGCCCTGGGTTGTCAGCTAGCAGCACATCTTGGCTGTTAAATGGCTGCAGTCGGGCCCTTAAAACACCGCTGTCTATTATCTATAAGCTCATTTACTGCCCAGTCAACTTTTTACCACGAGGTCGCCCAGAGGGGAGAGAGTGTGTGTGTGTGTGTCTATGAGTGTGTGTGTGAGAGATGAAGGTTGTCAAAGTTAATCCTGAGTGCGAGCACTGGTGAAATTTGCTCGCTCACACACACACACACACACACACACACACACACACACACACACACACACACACACACTCAGTGACCCTTGCATCAGTGGTATAGCGGCAGTGTAAACACTGAGGTTATCAGTTAGCCTTCCTCCTCCTCCTCCTCCTCCTTCTTTCCCTCTTCCAGAAAACAAACAGGGCGGCCATCTTGGAGATATCAATCTGTCAACACGGCCCCTCTGCCAGGAAGTTCAAGTAGTCAACAGAGGGGGTGGGAGGTGCAACTCTACCTCCAGCACTCCCTCCTCCACCTTCTTTCTGGTCTTTTAAAGTGGCAAATATATCAGGGTGGATGGCTGACACACACACACACACACACACACACACACACACACACACCAGTATGTGTGTGAGCCTGCATGTTTGAGATGAAAAGACTGGGTGTGAATGCGTTGGCATGTCCCGCTTATGTCTCTGCGCGCGTGTGTGTGTGTGAAGAGAGAGTGTTTTTGTCGGCTGAGTAAAGCGTCTTTGAACACAACACACACACACACACACACACACACACACACACACACACACACACACATGGCTGGCAGGTGTTTTCAAGTGCTAACACTTGAAGAATGCTAAATGACAACGACAAAAAAGAGTAAGAAGAGAGAGGAGAAAGTGAGGGAGTGAGACACTGGTGTATGCTCAGTCATTTTGCTTACTTGCAAGAACACACACACACACACACACACACGCACACACACACATACACATACGTCTGGTTTTGCTATGACTACACTGGAAAGAGCAAAAACCATAGAGAAAAACACAGCAGATGTTGTTGCGCTCCTCAGGAATATAATACAGGATGTCACTGAGTTTGGACTAGTAATTCTGGCGCCCCCATTAGTCCACAATGTGTAATTTCCCAAAAACCAGAGTACAATAATTAGGTTCATTCAAGTTTGACCAGAAAATAATAATTAATCAATTTACTTTATTTTTTTTTCTTCATGTTTTTGCTATTTGCATGAGCAGCAGCCAGATGCGTCCAAGGGTTTTCACTTCTGCTTCACGTAGCAAAGAACGCGAACGCTAGTTCACAGCCACGACATTCATAATGTTGGAGCTCGAAAGTTCAGCTACAGTAGGCTAACATGTTAACTTAAATAACTGAATTGCATTTTTTTTTCAGTCTGTAGCACAACTACCAGGACACATCAGAGCAGCTTCCTCTTCTTTTACCTTTTGCCCTTTTAACTGGGTTTCGGTTTAACGTTACTTAGAGAGAAAGATTGTGGTTTTCTTGATTTTACTCAGCCAATGAGATTATTTCTGACTCCTTTTGTAAGGCTAAAACTCTTGAGGGCCACACCAAGAGTCAAGACGTATACTCATTTTAGGAATATGCGCTCATCAGACAAAAAAAAAAAAAAAAAAGGCCGATAAAAAGTTTACAGCCCAAAGACAAAATTGAGGACAAAAGTCTTTCTGCTGCAGGTAAAAATCAGCATTCATGTCACTAACAGGTCAACAGGAGCCTGTGGGGCTAAATGACAGAGGAAGCTAATTAAAGACAACACATATACTGTACACACACACACACACACACACAGTGACTTGGAGTGGGGGGAGGATGGGGGCAGGCAGGGGTGGAGGGGGCTAAGGGTACCTCCTGCCTCTGTCCCCCAGGTCATGCGCATTTTTTCTCTGGGCAGTGGAGTCGCCCAGGCTGGGTCTGCTCGTTCCTCTGCCACCTTAACATTGCTATTAGCCTGCAGTCACACCTGGAAACCCCTCAGCTCCCACTCTCTCTCTTTGTTTTTCTCTTAGCTTGCTCTCTCTTTGATCAGCTCAGCTAAAGTGGATAAGAGCAGTTAGTCGGCTGTGTCATGAATGTGTGTGCAGGGTGAATTGTGTGTGTCCTGCTAAACAAAGAAAACATAAGTGATTTATCATGTGAGTTTAAAGGTTTAGATTTAGTTTTTTTAGCATTAAGGAGATTAATATTGTCAGTAAAAAGTTATCAAAAGAAGAATAAAACAAAAATACTAAATACTGTATAAATATAAAGAGTTGTCGGTTCACGTTTATGCGTTTCTTTGTGAGGATATCTGAGAAATCTGATGCCTACTTTTAGACATTTCTCTCATAAAAAGGTCACTGAAGACACACGCAGTCATGCAAACACACACTGTCTCTGGTTCTTTTATTGAGGTTGAGCAAGGTTGTGTGTGAGTGTGTGTGTGTGTCAGCTTTCATGTTAAAAGCGGGTCTTTAAGTGTGTAAGACTGTGGCATTAGGGGCCATATCCCCCTGTCTGTGTAATTACACTGTCACTGGTGCACACACAAATACACACACACAAAACTACAACGATGGCACTGACAGAGATGAAAGGTTGTTGGTCGTGTACCTCTGTGAATGTGTGTGTGTGAGATAATGACAGACTAACGTTCAGAGAGGAAGGAGACTCAGCTACACTCAAACACACTGTTAGGCTTTAACAGTGGCGACAGGACACACTCACGACACACACACACAAACCCACACTGCCTATTGATTTTAAGTTTTTTCTGTTAGCAGCTCAGAGCATCACACATTTAATAAAAGCACTCTGTTCTTTCACAAAACAGGTTCACTGATTTCTTAAACTAATGGAAAAAACTTGTAAAAACCAGATGAACTTACTGAGTTTCTGCATCATCAGCTCTCCTGACGGTGGGTAGTGGAGGCGCCGGGCGAAGTCGTGGCAGTACCAGACGAGCAGCTCAGCACCCGCAGGGACGGGCTTCACTGTGTAGAAATAAATCTCCATGCCGTTCTGACACGCTGCCAGATTCTGCTCCGCCGCCGAGTGGGCCGGGTTCACGTACCGCATCCAGTTAGAGCGTGTCTCATCCAGGCCGTCAACGAAGTGATGGAACTCACCGTCTGCATAGATCTGGAGCGAGGGAAAAGGAGAAAGGGAAATATTAATAAGATTTAGTTTAAAAAAATTTAAATGTCAGAATTTAGTGTAGTAAATTAAAGAGAAAGAACATTATTTTAAATTTTGTCCTGAATTTTGTTGGTCTTTTTCCTTTTTCCTCTTTCTCTCTGATAAGAACAGATGTAATAGAAGTTTTAACCAAACTAGTTAACATATATTTTATTTGTCTGTTTTTGCCTTCTTTTATTAATCTCCTTTTAATAACTTTGCTGACTAACTGACTCACAAGTGAATTACCAACTAACTACAGTAACTACATGCTGAAGAGCATTACTGAATAAATAGGTCAGTAAATTAATAAAAAAACAACTGAATAGGTAAATAACAAGTAGCTAACAAAGTAAAAATATAAATAAGTCGATAAAACACACTAAAATGTTAAGTAATGTTATTTAGAAGTTTAGAGGTTACTAACAAATTCAACTAGCAAGTAAAAAGAGAAAGTTTGACTGACAGCGTATAAATGACTAAAAAAGTCGATAAGTAAATGAGTAACTCAAATAAAAAGTAATAAATAAGAAATGAATCAACTGAGTGGTTAACTAGCTGCCACCGAGACTGAATCCTACCAGTTTTAAAATAAATGACACTATATCAAACCATTTTACTACTTCTCTTATCTCTTTCTCCATCCCTCCACCCTCTCGTTCCTCACCATGTTCCTCTCTTCACCTCCCTCGGACGAACAGACAGAGAGTGGTGAGGAGGAGGAGATCCTTTTATATTAAAAAGGGAAAGGACGGACCAACTCATTCTCTACCTCTCCTCCCCCTCTCTGTCTCTCTCTCTCTTTCGCTCTCTCTCTGTCTCGATCTCTCATTTTTCTTTGCTCAGTGGGGGTGTGTGTGAGTGTGTGTGTGTGAGTGTGTGAGAAAGTGAGATATGAGCATGAATGGAACACCTTTCTGATTTAGTATCTGCTTGTGGTTTGGTGCAGAGTGAGTCTTTCTTTTCATTCAAACACACACACACACACACACACGCTGCGTAGGCGGTGGTCAGGTTGGTGGTTTGTTAGAGTGTACTCTCACTGTGAGTTACCGGTAGTGATGGAGTCGAGCGTATTCTGCCGAACGGTGTGTGTGGACTTACAGGAACCACAGTGTGACATGCTATTTGTGTAGAGGTGACATCACATCCTCTCTTGCGAGCCCAGTTTCCTGTTCCACTGACTGACTTTAGACGTCACAGGATGGGGTCCCTCCGGCTTCTGAGGAAGTGTGTGTGTCTGCATATGTGTGCGTTTTCCGTGTCTCTATGTGCCTATGTACTCACCCTCCAGAAGTACTTGCGGTTGGCGTCTCTGGGGACGCTGTCAGCTGTGTAGATTTCGCCCACCAGGGGACCGAAGCGGGTTCCTTTGGGGATGTACTCTTTGCTGCAAACTCCAACCACCTGCAAAAAAAAGACACGCACACGAGGAAGGTCACACACAAGGTCGAAGAAGCCTTTGAACGGTGTGATGTTGTGTGTGTATGAAGTCTCGATCTTTACATCTTTAATTTTAGTATCTTCATAGGTGATAATGTGGTGACTTGAGACAACAAAGGCATGTTTGACTGTTCATTTGTAACGGTGAAATGCGGCAGCTACTGCTTTTGCCTCAGCAGATATGATGATGGTCAGTACTGTCGACAAGTGATGTGGAAGCGTCAATTAACAATGATGTGATAACATTCAAAATGTAATGTATTCATTTGCTTTTCATGTCTTGAAACACCAGGTGTTAAGTGGTTAGAGTTTCACCTGTAAAGATGTGAAGATCTTCAGTGATAACACACATGACCACATGGCTCGCCGCAGGCACAGACTGTGTGTGTGTGTTTTCATGTCAGTGTGCACATCATAAGTGATATGTGTCATTAAGTTTTAACTAAGTCCTTATTGTATGTCCAAATTCAGACTCATAGACACACGCTATTAATCACCTGTCAACAGAGACGATGATTAATGACCCAACTTCATGCTTCGTTTCATTAAAGACGTGCGTGTGTGTGTGTGTGTGTGTGTGTGTGGTTGGAGGAAAACTGCAGAATCTCCTCTTGCAAATCTCTTTGTCTCTCTCTCGTCACACCTCAACTCGTCGCCACATCAAACCAAAACCACTGCCGCTTCACACGCTTCAGCATGGGGGGTGGGGTGGGGGCATTCAGATACTCAAAAGAAAAAAAAAAATCTTCTGTTTCTCCTTTTTTTTAGTCTCTCATCCGATTCAATCAAAGAACAAAAAATGGGAGGAGGAGGGGGAGGAGGAAGAAGAGAAAAGTAAGGGATTATGTGCTGACTAGACGTCAGGCTCCAGCCGTGGATGGTAGAGAAATGCACTCATACACATTTCTTCATGCATAACCCACACAAACAAACATCTTTCCCAAACCCCCTTGTTCCCTGGTGACATGGGAAATCCCCCTTTTCCTTATTCCCCCTATGGAGCCTAGTGTGTGCGCATGAGTGTAAGTAACAGGAGTTTTTTTGGGACTTATTAACAGGCTTTTACAATGCCCTCTTTCTCTTTGAGACTGAACTCAATCTTCTTTGATCAGAGCGACAAACTCCCGTCCTCAGCCTTTCCCTGCTTCCTCTCTCTGTCCAGATAAATGTTTGTGATAGCGCGTCAGCTTGTGAACAAAACACTCTCTTCTCTCTCTTGTTCTTGCCTCAGTTTCCTCAGTTGATAAGCCCCTGATGAGAAAATCTATGCGATCACGCAGCTTTAAGTGTGCAAAGAAACTGTCAAAGTTGTGACCTTTTGACCTGAAGTCATGCACTTTCCAGTCCAAAATACAGCTGCTTTTCTACTCTGTATCCTTGATAAAGATGTGTAATGCACTGAAAATCTAAGTGATGGAACTGATCTGAGTCTAGTGATCGTGTTATTCAATAATCAAACCTGTGGGAAGACTGCAAATTTATGACAAATTTTTCAACTTTCAGACACTGAACACCCTCTGTTTTTCAGTTGTGTGCACGATGTCGCTGTTATCTAGTTTCAACCTTTGACATTTTGACTTTTTTGTCTCGAGTTTGATTGGTGACACAAAACTTTATTATTCTGGTTTCATCAAAATGTCACAGGGTGGAAGATGGGTTAGTTGCAGAAAGATTTACAGGGGAAATATGTAATGAAAATGAGAAAGTTAATGCTTTAGCCCCACACTTTGTTAAAAAAAAAAAAAGAATCCTTCGCTGCCACCGTAGATTTGACATATGAGGCATCTGAGGGTTCAAAGCTCTTATCAAACCTTCTGTAATTCAGCCATTCAGCAGCCTAAGCATGAGTAGACTGAAGTAGTTTGATGTGTTGCCCTTGTTGAGATACCGAACTGCGCCCCCTGCCAGCTCAGATTGGTATTACAGGTGGTTTAATGACTACAGGAACTCCATAAAATATGACACACACAGATCAACTTTTTCTCTGGTGATGAATGGATTTTAATGGATGGATAGACACAGCCTTCACACTTCAGTTACAGTGTGTGTGTGTGTGTGTGTGTGTGTGTGTGTCTGCATTAATTCTGCTTCAGGCATTTCACACACCCTCACACAGACACACACACAGATTCCTCTCTGTAGGCCAATGTGTGCGTGAAGCTTTACGACGAGACACGACCGCCTCTCCATTACATGACCGGCATCTGACTCACGTGTGTGTGTGTATGTACAGATGGCTTTCTGTGCCTGAATGTGTGTGAAAAATTGTGACTGGAGAGAAAGTTTGTGTGTCTGCCGCTGTGTGTGTTGAGTCTAACCTCTTTGCTCTCAGCTGGATGTTTGAAGGCCAGGTTTCGAGGCAACGATGCCTCGGCTCTGGTTGTCGTCATCATCATGGTGTCACCGTCTGGGCCTGCCTCCCACGCCGTGTCTTTGACGATGTATGTGCACTTCTCCTCGAACTCTGCCTCCGTCCATCGAGTCATGTCTGCCTCTTCCATCTCCATCTCCATGTCAACGTCTGTGTCTGTCATTGTCTCGGCTCCATCTGAGCTGGAGCTGGCGGCGGCGGTAGTGGCGGTGGAGGCCATCTTTGGTCCACGGTGCACGTCGTCCTGGTCCATGGTGTGCGCCCCCTCACTGGTCAACATGGCCGAGCTATGAGAGGTCGCCTGGTTGAGAGACAGGGAGAGAGACATTTTCACTCTCAATTTTCTTTATTCAAACACTTCTATCAAGATAACATAAGTAAGAAAAAAGGAGATGTGGGGGGAAGAGGATCAGAAATAAAAAAAGAAAGACAAAGATTAAGACGAAAGAAGATAAAAAACACAGATGACTAGAGAGAAAAAGAGGAGAGGAAGAACTGTGATTATTACAAGTGGTGACTCAAGAAGGAGGAGGGGTCTGACTAACACTGCCGTCACACACACACACACACACTTAGAAACAGACAGGAAACTGTCAACTTTTTACAGAAAATAGGAACTAATTTGGGAAACAATTATGGGATAAAACCTACACTCATTCACTCATGACTCCAGAAATAATCAGTTTACTTTCATGAAATAATGACACTAAAATAATATTTGGAAATTGGTTTTCATGGCATCTGAACCCTCAGTTTTTGTTTTTATTCTCAGATGTAATAAGAATTATCATCTGTTCAAAATGAATTCAATCGACTGACTTCATATTTATCTTTTTTCATGTCCATAAAAACCACAAGGTGAAATTTAGAATGACTCAGGCTGAGATAGGAGACTTTGATCATGCACGGAAATGAAGAGGAACTGATAGAGGAGCTCAACAAGTGTCTCACATGAAGCAATAAAATAAATGATGCTGCTTTCCTACTAAAATGTGACTCCTTCTATTGAGAGTTTAGCCCCTGATGTGTCATGTTTTTAAATGGCGACAGAAACAATAAATGGAAATTGGTGAATTATTTTTGAAAAACAGAAACAAAAATGTGATTCATTCGTATTTCTCTCCGTCCTCTCTCTCTCTCTCTCTCTCCAGTTCTGTCAGTGCATCTGTCTTGCTTTCTTCTTCCCTGAAGCAAAGAAGCTTTTCACGTTTCCTTTATTTGACTAATTTTTATACACAAAGACAATGAGTGTGCAACTCACACAGTTACAAGTCTCTGTGTGTAAGAGAAAGTTTGCTCAACGATGTTGTGGATTTATTCAGATAAGAAGCTAAAATCTCCTCTGTATCCTCCCTGTGCGTCCTCCCTCCTCCCCGTCTCTCCCTGGGGTTGAAGACAGAGGAAGGAAATGCTGTCTGTGTCTGAATGAAGCTAAAATTGGAAGCAGAGTGGCACTGCAGCGGAACCGGCAAATCATCCCGACTCCCAGCGTGTGTGTGTGTGTGTGCTTGTGTGTGTGCTGGTAATGGACGTGGGGAAGAGTGGGTGGGTGGGGGGGTGATGAGGAAGGGAGCGCCAAAACTTTTCCATTTGGGGGGCCAAAGCAGCGCAAACAAAACTTCAAACGCGATCCCACCCAAGACAATCCCACACACACACACACACACACAGAGGCAGATATCCACTCAGGGACAAACATGCTGCTCGTCCCACGCAGACGAGCGGAAAGCAGCAGATCTTCAGTGACCACACTCAGCTCTGTGAATTCTTTAGCAGCCGCAAGAAAGAAAATTATTTCACATCCAACTGGCTCCAGTCACAACTATCCACTTTTCTCCCATACAGCAGCAGAAATGACACCAAAACCACATCTGGTTACTGACTAGAAGTGATTAAAACAAATAAAAACGGACATTTTCACATTAAGATCCCTTTCAGGAACCAGCTGCTGAATTTCATGAGTCATGAGCTCGGTTATCTCCTCATTTTAACAGTAATTTTTTGAGCTCTTGCAAAAGACAAAACAGACTTACTTGTCCTAAACAAGTGAAAAACTCAAGGTTGATCTACTTTGCTTCAAATGCAGCCTGCATCTTTACTTTAACAATAAAATTTGTCAGACTGGAGCAAAACAACTTAATACAATTACATTTAAATCCCACAAAACCACAAAATCCTTTAACTGTGAAACTCTAACATTTCTAGTAAGAAAACTTCATTTCTCTCCAACAGTAGCTGAGTATTTTCCCACAGCGAACGCATCATGAACAGAACAAGTTTCTGCTCTATTTGCCAGGTAAATCAATCACATTAAAAACTGATCACATATGGAAATGTTTCTCAATATTTCACCTCTCAGCAGAACTCAGAATCCTCTTTGCATAACATCTGCAACATCGAAAACTAATAGTGAAACCAAGAACCAAGAAACAATTCGTCTCTCATTTCGACCAACTGAAAATATAAAAGCTGAGTCTGCACACACAGTCAGAGGAATTTTCAAATTAAGGTGCAATTTAATAAGTCAAGATGAAAGTCTGTGAGCTGTTTAACTACCAACCAGGGGAAAATAAATAGGAAATCACCCTCAGCCTCTTTCTAATTTTAAATCCATGAGGAGAAAAAGTCAAGGAGACTTTTCCTGACAAAAACCAACTAATATTCACCTCTGTCCAGCTCTCTTCATTAAAAACCAAATGTTAACTCCTTAAAATCTGCAAAAAAGCCTCAAATCAAAAACTTCATTGTTAAACAAAATTCAGAAACGCCTTTCAAACTCTCAAAACATGGAAATATTTTCTACCAAGTGGCACTTAAAACAATCCAAATCAGAGCAGAATTCACTGGCAGCAACTTATCAGCAGCATTTTAACAAAGATCTCATCAAATCAAAAATATAAAACCTCAAAGTCAGAAATAAAAACCTATTTGAATTTACAGTCAGAAACAAGCAAACACTAAAAAGGCAAAAGGCCAAATTAAAGATGGGGTTAAAAGTGAATAAATGTGGATTCAAAAAGCCAAAATTGTCTTAAAAATTTAGTCTTTTTACTTCATGTTTTTGTTTGTAGTAATAATATAGACATTTTAATATGAATAAATATATTAATTATATATAAAAATAGAATTTCTAAATTAAAAAAAAAAAAAAAACTCAAATGGTTCTCAAACCTAACAGAGTCCTTCAGAGATGATTTTTTTCTTCTTCTTCTTCTGTGTTGTTTCCTCAGGTAAAAATGTTAAAAAGCCAGATGGAGTTAGGAGCTGCTCCGTACTCACCGTGTAACTTTGGTCCCATCCACACATAAGGACGACCGGTCAGATCCTCAGTATGTGTGTGAGGATAGAGAGTGTGTGTAGGACAGGTGCAGTTCTCCCCCTCAGTACGTCCTGCTGCCGAGCGCTGATACTCCACACTGTGATTGTGTGTGTTAAAGTGTGTGTGCCTGTATGTGTGAGACTCGGTGTCCTGTGTTTGAATGTTGGACAAATCAACATCCCTCTGACTAAGTTGGAGTGGAGTGGAGAGAAGCCCTCCCACTGACACACTCCTCCTCCTGGCTCTGCCCACTTCACCTCCCCTCCCCTCTCTCTCTCTCTCTCTCTCTCTCTCTCTCTCACACACACACACACACACACACACACACACAGTTTTTTTTCGCAAGGAAGAAAAGCAGGCGCTTTCACCTGAGGCTAAGAACTGCACACACACACACACGCACACACACATACATACTCTGAAAACAGAATTTTTCTGCATTAAAAAAAGAAGTTTTCTTAATCGTGGTGTGTGTGTGTGTGTGTGTGTGTGTGTGTGTTCTTTTGCATGTATCTGTGTAGGAAATGTCTGTTAGCAGCTTCAAAAGGGTACACAAAGTGTTTGTGTGTGGTGTGTGTGTATGTGTGTGTTGGGGGAAGCATTGAGTCACTGTCACAGGATGTCCCTCTCTTCCCCAGGAAAAGACACACACATACATACAAACACATATACATGTACACACACACACACACACACACACACACACACACACACACACAACTGTTGCCTCTAGGGGGCAGGACTGGTCTGCCCTGGATGCTTTCACTAAGGAACTTTAAAGTACTCGCTCTCTATCTTTCTCTTTCTTATTGTCTGTCTCTCTCACCCTCTCCTTGCTTTCTCTATCACTTTATATCTCTCTCTCTTTCTCCTCTTCTCTCTTTTTTCACTCTTTACCTCTCACTATCTCTTTTACTTACAATTTCAAATGTAAATTTCAGTTTGCTGTGTCGGCTCCCGTGCGAGTCGACACGTGTTGCCAAAGCTTGCAGTGAAACAACAAACTAGATAAACTGTAAAGGAAAAGGACAATAAAAGAAAAACACATTTCACTAACAACCCGACCACAGGAAGATTCTGCAGAAGCAGACAGTGTCAAAAAGAAAGACTGGATTGTAGCAGATAAAGCACAGCTGAAGTACAGTTAGGGTTTGTCAAAAAATGGTTAAGATCGCAGGGAAAAAAACTTATAGTTGATTAAAAGGCAAATATTAACTGCAGGCCTGTGATCAAAGCTGATCCTACATACAGGGAATACTACTTAACAGGCAAACTTTGACGACTGTTTCATCAGTTCTTATAATTATAAATCCACTGTCTACTGTAGAATTAGCATGGAATAACAGGATGCTATGTTAATTCCTATCTGCTGGATATTCATAATTCTGTCCACACAGTTGGCACAGATGAAGATGTAAAATAGAACTGGTTTTCCCTGCACTGCTGATCTGACAGGGTAAGAATCTCCTCAGCGACTTCCAGCTGCCTCATTCACAGCGTTTTGTTCTTCATTCAAGTTTATGTCCCTCATCATTTGTCACTAAGTTCACCTTTGAGGACGGTGATAAGATGAGCAGGCTGTGAAATTCCATCACTCTCTCTCTGTTTATATCCTCGTCCTGCCGTGGTCTCCCTTAATGTGACTCAGGTTTGTGCCATGTTGGAAATTTTCCACACAATATAATTCTACATCTGATGCTGTCAGACTGCTGTCATATCTTAACAAGGAAAGCGAGTAAAGGGTTTTGCTCAGACTTGAGACTGAGGTGTGTGTCTGAGCAAGGCTTTGTTCTTTCTTCCTCTACGTTTTCTGTCTTTGTCTTCCTTCCCTTATTCTTCTCTTAACAGCTCATTTTTAATAGTCATGACATGTATCAGTATATTTAGAAAAGAAAATGTTTTATGACAGCTCAGATATCAGTTCAATAGATGCAAGCGTAAAAAACCTCACAGCTCGCATTCACTCCGTCGCCGTTATAACAAAAGCTCACTCGCTCACTAACACTGGAAATTCCCATCTAATTGTCCCCCCGACTCCCTCAATTTACCTCCTACTCACTCGCCTTCCCTCTCTCCTCCAGCCCTTTGATTTGCACACAGTATTTACAAAAATGATTGTCCACACTGATCTCTCTCTTTCTACTTTTTCCATTACTTTTCTCTCTCTCTTTTTATTCTGATGATAGGTCCCCTACAAAATAAATCAGTTCTGAAAAAGTCCTGATGTCCTCTGTGTTTCCTGAACTTTTCTCTCTCACCAGACGATGTGACGTAGGTCACGTAAGTCAGTAAAAAAACAGAAACTGAGGAAAAGAAAAAAAATCTGAATGCGACAAAAGAATAAAATTACACTTATGGAAGAAACAGGAACAGAAAATGAAAACGTGTTTAATGTTAAATAATTAAATGTGGAAATGAAATTAAATCAGAGAAACAAAATAAAGCCAGAAAGACTGACATCTGCAGCTGATTTAGAAGCTAAATTATGAACTAAATTATAAATTATTGACAGTACATTGGCAGTCAAGGGAAACATGATTCCAAAGAATAGTTTTATGAGTTCATTGTTGTTTACCCCCTGGATTTTATTATGCAAATGAATGAATTTAATTCTAAAATCCTACACAGTTTTTGGGCAAACTGAGCAGAAACATGAATGATTCTGCCGTCCAATAAACAATCTTCTATCTCCACATGACTCCTAACTTTAACGTTAAAACACAGAGACTAGAAACAAAAGATAAAACACAACTCTGGGAGAAAAGTTGCATTTTCTGGTCATTTTTGGAGATGACAAAACTGTGTCAAATTCTATGAAACACAACAGAGCACATGATGACAATCATCAGGATCCTTCAGAAAATGAGCCTCTGTCTGTTGGTGTGTTTCTTTCTTTCTCTAATGAAGAACAATGATCAGGAAAAGAAAACAAGCAACAGGAAGAAGAGAAGAAGAGAGAGAGACACAGGACCTCCCTCTCTCTCTCTCTCTCTGGTGACAGAGGGTCTGACCACATCACTCGCTGCCTACTGCTTCCTGCCAACGGACGACCCCGACACACACACACACACACACACACACACACACACAGCTGCAGATCTGTCCCACAGCTGTCGGACATGTTGATGCTTTGCAGCCAAGCAATTCCTCCCACTGCAAAACAACCAGAGAGTCCTTTTTAAGAACACATGCCCTGATAGCACACTGGCTGATTGCAATATGTATGGACCTGGACACACACACACACACACACACACACCTACCCAGTGAACTCACCATCATGCATTCATATGCAAGTATTTTGCATAAACAATATGTTTGGGTTTGGGGGGGGGGGGGTGACAGTGCTTTCAAGTGGGTGTGTGTTTTCCATTTGCATGAGAAGCGTCCATATGAATAACTGTTGTCATATTTGTAACCATTTATTGTAGCTTTCTAGTGTGTTATAAGATGACATCTTTTAAAATGTGGTACCGCCATTTCATGATCAACAGAGGCTGATCTTGATTTACTTCTTTCTTGTTACTTTGAATAATCTGGAAAAGGCAGAAAACATGAAGCCACTCTGATTATTTTAAATAAATGTTTGTACTTTTTTATGCAGGGTAGCCACGATGTGTAATGTAATTTCTAGGGGACAGCCTAATCAGTGTAATTCAAACACTCAGCTTCATTAATATATGGGAAAACACACAGTTTCCTTGTTCTGTTTCCCTCACTGACGCTCTGGTGGTAGTTGTGTGTTTAGCCTTGTTTTGGCAACAGATGCCGTTTGAAGAAACCCATTATGCTGCAGGACTGGTTGTAGAAGTTTCTATGGATATTCTGATAATGCCTTTTTTTAAATGTGAATGAATCCAAACAAACCACAGTGTTTGTGGTTCAAATGAGCTACAAGGTTTTTACAGCCCTACAGGGGGTGACTGTTTGATGCTGAAAAGATTCTGGGTGGAGGATTCGTTTAGTCAAGGTGCACAGATACAGGAATAACCACGTGGGAAAACGTGGCCATGAATATCTTGAAGCAGCTTTACCTTTTCCAAAAAATGAAGCAGCTACTGCAACAGTGCAATTTGGATTCAAGTGGTTGGTGACAAAAACACACATTGATGCAGAAAATGTCACTGTGTTTGTTATTAGCCAAGTCGATTCAAGTTTGCTTCACTCTCTTTGAAATGGGCTGTAGCTGGGGGGGCTCTGCAGTAGGTGGGGGGCAGGAGAAGAGGTGTATGTAAGGGTAGTTTTACCCCCCCTGCACACATACAGCACTGAAGTCACATTGAAATGTGTCTTTTTGTTTCTGTGGTGGCCCTGCATGCATGCCTGCAGGAGACAGAGAGGAGACACAAAGGACAGCCCAGAGACCTCCTGGGTCTCTGTTAGTTTAACAGAGGGCCTCTATCACACACACATACACGCATGCACTGACACACACACACACACTTTCCTCTTGCATAAACTTTCTACTCTGCTCAGTAGTTAAATCTGCCCTTACTAAGAGCGTTTCAAATCACAAGCCACGAGGAGGAACAGGGAGGGTGAGGGTGAGAGAGGAGAAAGGAGAGGGATGGATGAATGGGCTTCGAGGGCTGAAGGCGGGATTAACACCTCACATTCCTCAGTTTGTGTTTACACACTTAAAACAGTCATGATCTTGAAGTCTGGTTACATACAGCATTTGGCCTGAATTATGTGAACACCTCAGCATGAAATGTATCACCTTCCTGAATCATGGGCATTGATCTGCTGCTATAACATCATCCCCTCCTCGGGGAAGGCTCACTACAGGATTCTGGAACATGGCTACAGGAAATTTCTCCCATTCAGCTATAAGAACATCAGTGAGGTCCAGCATTGATGTTAGGCAATAAAGTCTGACTCAGTCCCATTCTAGTTCATCCCAAAGGTGCTGGATTTGTTAAGGTCAGGGCTCTCTGCAGACCAGTCAAGATCCTCCACACCAAACTAGGAAAAATCCTTTCTTTATGGACTTGGCTTTGTGCACGAGGACACTGTCATGTTGAAACAATAAAGGTCTTGCCAAATTGTTGCCACATAGTTGGAAGAAATCTATTATGTAGCATTAAGATTTCCCTTAATTGGAACTAAGCATGGTGAATGTTTTTGTGTTATGCCCAGACAGTTCAAAGCTCTGGGTTAAGGTTTGGGAGCGATGTGGTTAAACTGTGAAAAGATCAATGCGGACACGAAGCATGAGACAGGATGGGTTGACTTTTCCAATCTTTAACCAGAACCACATCATTTCCGGAAGCTTAACCAAGTGTTTTAATAACCAAAACCCAACAACACACTGGAGGCAGGACATGATCCCTGGTCTCTGGTCCTAAAGTCCTATGACTTCTGTTCAGTATAAGAACATTACACTTTCTGAACTGGAGGAGATGGTGCCAGTGAGTGTAATGCTTTGTCAGACTCACAACTTTCTGAACTGATTCAGATGTTTTAAAGCAATATTACTTCTCATATGTTTGTTCACATCATGTTTACCTCCCTGTGTGCTGCTGGAATAGGACACTGAACTGTATGCAGCCTTTTCTCAGAACGTTTTTGTTTCTTGTGAATAACCGATGTGGATCAGCAGAATGACCTGGTTAGATAACAGATAAAAACCAGAAAGGTTACTGCGTTCTGAGCCTCTCAGGCTGATACCTGCTTGTTGGCGTTGGTGCTCCTTATGTTACCTGAGGTCACAGCTCGCCAGGAGCGTCAGAACAAACCACATTCAACTCAACTCAACATTCGACCCTGTTATTTCTGTACTTGGTAAAAGAGTCGACGGGGGTTTTTGGTGATGCACCGTCAATTTCCAATTCATATAAATCAAATGCAGCAGTTTGAATTTGGGTGATTCAGCAGAAACAGGCCTGTGTGTGTTCTTGTTTCAGTCTGGAGTTTTTTTTATCTCCCAATTCTGGAGAGAATTTTTAGGGGGAAAACACCAAATTCTTTTAATTTGGGAAATGAATTAATAGAACACACACACATGGATGCACATGTACAGATGCTACAAGAATGTGCCATAAAAGGAAACACACACACACAAAGAGAGGGAGGGAGTTCATCCTGATAAAGTTCTCCTTGAGTGTTAAACTCTTTCCTCTCTCTCTCCCTTCCTCCCCCTCTTTCCACCCTTCCCATCTTCCCCTGCCCTCTCCCCCCTCCAGTTCTCCCCTGAGTTCCAAACATTTTAATTGCAGCCCACAGGCCATTTGATGCCTCACCAAATCACTGCGAAGAGATCAGCTATTGTCCATTTCCTTTGTGTGTGTGTGTGTGTGTGTGTGTGTGGGACAGTGTGTTACCAAATGACAGTTGTACTGTAGGCCAGTGCGTGGCGGACCCTCTATAAGTGTGTGTGTGTGTGTGTGGATTTAGGGAGTTAATCCTTGAATAGAGAAGCCATTAGGGAGAATTAGGCAGGTTAGACCCAACCATGATCCCCCCTCTGTGTGTGTGTGTGCATGTGAGTGTGTGTGTGTGTGGGACAGCCATGAGCGTGTGGCATGTGTCAGGGTCGAAGCTCTCGAAAAGAAGGGATGGAGGTGCGTCAGGGATGGAGGAGGGGGGCCATGGTGGTAGCCAACTCTCCTAATCTTGCCAGTCCACCCCTGCTGTGCATGCACACGTACACACACACACACACACACACACACACACAAGTGGGTTCATCTGGTCACTCTCTCAACAGATGGGTGCAGCAGAAAGGCCAAGGGTAAACTTGAGCAATACCCAAACCAGACAGTCAACCCCCCATTAGCTCCCCCTCTCAGTGTCTACAGCTAATCACAGTGTCCTCAGCACGCAACCAAACACACTCCTCATTAAGAGGCATCTAAACACACACACACACACACAGACACACACACACACACAGATTAGAGCTGCTGTTCAAATTCACTTCAGGAGAAACCTGAAACAGTACACTGACACACAAGATGTTGACATTGGATGATTCTGCAGATTTTGGTCAAATTATGGCATTTCTACAAAAAGGTATTTAAACATTTCTAAGACAACAACACAACAGACGTATGATGTCTGCTTCTGTGACTCTCTCAAGGCTCCAAATGGAAGCAGTACTGTGCCCTATAAAGTCAAGTTTGACAAAGTCTACATCATGCTCTGTGATGCCTTGGACATTAGTCATCTCGGAAGTCTACCTCTGGCCTCTCCAGCTTGATTACTTTTGCATGTCTGAATATGCTTGATCACTTTCTTACTGAGAGATCTTGAGCCTTAAGACTGGAAACAGAGGAGAAGAGCCAGAACGGCTCTCTCCAAACTCATATCAACATCCAAACAGCACAATATTTGAATCTTGATGTCACTTGCCCAGTTGTTGTCAAGAGATAACATGCAATTTTCTATTGGATCTGGTAGCCATATTTTTAAACCACTGGAGACAGCCATGATCGCTGTTCCTCTCTGCTTTCAGTCTCTATGCTAAGCTAAGCTAATTACCTCCCAACTCCAGCTCACAGACATGAGAAAGGCATTAATCTTCTCACTGGCACTGTAAACTGTACACTGTGAAATTTTCTTCTGTCACATTTGATGGCAGCTGCTCCGACAAAACATTTGCAGAAATCACACCACTATGTTTTTTCCGACATACTGGACAATACTCTGTGACATGAAAACTTGACTCAGTAAATGTGACACAGAGAACGATGGGCTTATTAAACAGATTTGTTTTTTTTATCCTCCCTTTGCACTTTCATGACGCCACTTCTCTATCTGTTGAGACAATATGGGAAAGGTCCAGATAGCAATCCGACAAAGTCACTCTCCAACATCTGGAGGAAACAATCTTGATTTATCTGGATACGATAATCAAACAGGCCTAAACACTAAAAAGTTGTGCAGTGACCTCTTACAAGTTCACAGAACATTGAATGTTTTTGAGTTTGTCCCTCTCTTTGTTGTTCATTTTCCTGGCAGAGCACAGAGCAGTCCAGTCCAGTCATGTGAATCTGCCTCACTGCTCTGTACGTCACTTTCAGCCAGCAGTGAGCGTCAGTCCTGAGTAGAGTTGTAAAAACCCTCTAAGAAACAAAAATAAATCAACTGTTATAAAGAACTCTAGTAAGAAAAAAAGGGACCCAGCGGCTTCCCGCACTCGCTCTCAGGTAGCCATTAAAAACTTCAGGACGTAAACATGTTCCAGCAATATTCCAGTAAACAGCGGAAACGTGCGATGAGTCACCACATGCAACAGCAGCGCGGAGATAACACACACACACATACACATGCCTGATGTCACATTACCCCCTGTCCTGGTAGTTTCCATTATAACAGGCCTCAGGATAAACCACTCTAGTGCAACTATTATACTTAGAGACTCACAGTGTGTCTGTGGTTGACAAAAATCTAATTAATAGTGACTTCATTCTTCTCTGTGGTGTTTTTATCTTCCGCTGTATCACTATTACATTCCTAAAGTATTCTTAATATTCCTCAAAATACTTTAACAGGACGTCTGTTGTACTTTAAACGTGAATTCATCCAGTCACTTTATTGTGCTTCTAACTGTTTGTATCACTATAATATGCACATAGCATCCCTATGGTATTCTTATACATGCTACAACATGTCTCTGCTTATAACACTGTATGTTTTTAGATCAGATGGTTTATTCATTCATAGTATTTAGCATCTGCAACTGTGATGAATTTGCTAATAACCCTTCATATGAACACCTGAATAAACAAATACTATGAATATAAAAATAATGAAAAATAAAAGGAATATGTGTTTTAACAGAAAAAAAGTTTTATGATCAGCTTTAATTTATATCACAATTATGTCCTGTTTTATTCCATCGCCACTTTTGTTTTTCATTAATTGTCTGTAATTCATGACGTAAATATGTGAATAATGTGTTTAGAAGACAAAAACACAAAATATTGTTTTCAATTCGATTACAAAAGCTACAAAAGAGTTTGTGGCATTGCTCAAAAGTACAGTTTTAAAAATCATCCCAACAGATTTCAGTAACAATAGCTATGTTACCTAAGCCCAAACTAATGGTTGCACAAAATCCCTGCAGATGAAATGACTGAACAGCAGCTAATTATGTGAAAACCGACGTCAAAATACAACAAACTGAAAGACAGCGGCTGTAAAATCACACCTGAGAAACACGGAGTTACTACACACTAATGTCGTGTTAAAAACGTTAACAAGCTAATAACAGAGGCGCAAAGCTAACTTCAAAAACTGAAAAATCATAAATGACACTTACCGCGGACCTCAAGTGTGTCTCCCCCTCCCCCCGCAGTCCTCCCGCGGAGTCTCACCTGTTCCTGCTGCGCTCGTGCACCGGAGCTGATTGCAGAGTTCTCCTGCAGAGCCCGGTCTGACAGATTTTCTATAATATTCCTACAATACGAAAGATCCTGTTTGTGACTGTGGATGCAAAAAGTGTTGTGTTATTTTGTGTTTGTGCTTCTTTTCCACTCCACACCAATTAGTTTTTCTACCTTACTTACTCCTTTCTCTTATCGCCCCCTTTTCCTCTCTTGTCTTTTCCTGACTTTTCCCTTTTACCTCAGTTTTTATACTTCATATTTGCTCTGTTCCATCCTTCCTTTACAGTATCTTCTCTCTTCCTTTTCTCCCCATCATTCCTTCCTTCATTCCTTCCTTCTTTCTTGTCCATATTTTCTTCCGGTCTTCTCTTTAAGTTGTCTTCACCCCCTTATCTTCCTGTATTTTCTTTTTTTCTTCCTTCTTTGTGTTGTTTTTTTTTCATTTCCTCTTCCCCTTCCCTTTTCGTCCATCCTTCCTTCCTTCCTTCTCCTCTCAGGCTGTCATTGGTTGACATTCATGTCAGTGCACCTGCAGAGTCTAAAAACATGCTTGGGAGAAGTAATCCATCAGGGAATACTTAGTTTGTCTTTATTTCTTTTAAATATTTTCAGTAGAGCGATGACAGTAAATGGGGAAAGGCGATACAAATTCCCCTGACTGTACTGGAACCAGGAGCGTTGCAGTTCGTGGTTGCTGTCTTAACCTCAAAGTTACAGTGACATCTTTATTGCTATGCAGAAATTATTACGATTACTATTGAGGACTACTGCAGGAATGGTGTGCTGACGTACTGCGGTAAGCGTATTCCGTCACTTCCGGTTACCGGTGTTTGGAGATCATCGTTTGGTGTATACCTGTCTCAGACTAGATACTTTCTTTTTATCGACATTACTTCTGTGACTCTATCACCAATCTAATCTGCACTTTCACAGTAACAGTAGTTGCTAAATCACCAACTTTCTCCACTTTCTGTGTGGTACTTTATCGATTCACGCTATCTTCTGCTACTGATTTAGCTGAACTCTCAGCCATGGCCTCTCGCTCTCCTTCTCCCTCTCCTGCCTTCTCTTGCTCTGCGTGTCAGATGTTCAGTTACTCCTCTGCCTCGTTTAATGATAATGGTATGTGTAATAAATGTAGTCTGTTTTCTGTACTCGAGGCGAGGCTTAGCGAATTAGAGTCCCGGCTCCGCACCATGGAAACTAATTCAGCAGCTAGTGCTAAACAGCCCCCCGTAGCCGGTGCGGAGCAGCCTAGCATAGCTCCTGTTAGCATTCCCCCGGCAGTTCCCGAGCAGCCGGGAAAGCAGGCTAGCTGGGTGACTGTTCGTAAGGACAGGCGTAGTCGTAAGCAGAAGCCCACTGCTGACCACCACCCAGTTCACGTTTCTAACAGATACTCCCCGCTCAGCGACACACCCGCTGAGGAGCCAACTCTGGTGATTGGCGACTCCATTTTGCGGAACGTGAAGATAGCGACTCCAGCGACCATAGTTAAATGTATTCCCGGGGCCAGAGCGGGCGACATTGAATCTTATTTAAAGCTGCTGACTAAGGATAAGCGTAGATACAATAAAATTGTTATTCACGTCGGCGCTAATGACACCCGACTACGCCAGTCGGAGGTCACTAAAGTTAATATTGACTCGGTGTGTACACTTGCAAAGACCATGTCGGACACCGTAGTTTTCTCTGGTCCCCTGCCCAATCTGACCAGTGATGACATGTATAGCCGCATGTCTTCACTCAACCGCTGGCTGTCGAGGTGGTGTCCAGAAAACGATGTGGGCTTTGTAGATCATTGGAAGAGTTTCTGGGGGAGACCTGGTCTGGTTAGGAGAGACGGCATTCATCCCACTTTTGATGGAGCATCTCTCATATCCAGAAATCTGACAGAGTTTATTAGGAAGCCAAAGCCCTGACAATCCAGAGTTCAGGCCAGGAGACAGAGCTGCAGTCTGACACGCTTCTCTGAGCCTCCTTTAGAGCAGTCACCCCTCCATTACCCCATAGAGACTGTGTCTGCCCCCCGACCATTTAAATTAACTAAACCAAAGGTCAACAAAAGAGGAGTTAGTCACAATAATCTAATAAAAATCAGCACATCCACCTCAAATGTTCAGCAAAATAAAATAATTAAATGCGGATTACTCAATATCAGATCTCTCTCATCCAAAGCTGTACTAGTAAATGATTTGATATCAGATCACCATCTTGATCTATTCTGTCTGACTGAAACCTGGCTGTGTCAGGATGAGTATGTTAGCCTGAATGAATCAACCCCCCCCAGTCATATTAATACTCACATTCCCAGAGACACTGGCCGTGGAGGTGGAGTCGCAGCCATTTTCAACTCCACTTTATTAATTAACCCTAAACCTAAACTCAGTTATAATTCATTTGAAAGTCTTGTTCTTAGTCTGTCCCACCCAAGGTGGAAAACATTAAAGCCAATTCTATTTGTTGTAGTGTACCGTCCTCCTGGTCCATACTCTGATTTCTTATCTGAATTTTCAGAGTTCCTGTCGAGTTTGGTTCTTAAAACAGATAAAGTTATTATTGTAGGCGACTTCAATATTCATGTTGATGTCAACAATGACAGCCTTAGCTCTGCTTTTTCCTCTTTACTAGACTTTATTGGCTTCTCTCAGTGTGTAGATAAACCCACTCACTGTTTCAGTCACACTCTCGACCTTGTTTTAGCTTATGGTATTGACATTGAACATGTAACAGTCTTCCCACAGAATCCCATTCTATCAGACCACTTCTTAATCACTTTCGACTTCATATTGCTGGATTATGTATTATCAGCAAAAAACATCCTGACTAGAAATATTTCCGATAATGCAGTAGTTAAATTCAAGGAAATGATTCCCACTAACTTAGGTCCAGTGCCTCATCTTAATTTTGCAGAAGCTACTCCCTCCCAGCTTGATCATCTTGTAGACAGTGTTGCAGACTCATTACGTACCACTTTAGATTCCATCGTCCCCCTAAAAATGAAAACAATAAAGAGAAAGAGGCAAGCTCCATGGTTCAACTCCCAAACCCGTACACTGAAACAAACAGCACGTAGGCTTGAAAGAGTGTGGCGTTCCACCAAACTGGAAGAATCCCACTTAGCTTGGCAGGATAGTGTCAAAAGATATAAAAAGGCCCTCTGTAATGCAAGAAGTGCCTATTACTCATCATTAATAGAAGATAATAAGAACAACCCCAGGTTTCTCTTCAGCACTGTAGCCAGGCTGACAGAGAGTCACAGCTCTATAGATCCACGCATCCCTATAACCCTCAGTAGCAATGATTTTATGAACTTCTTTAATGATAAAATCTCTACCATTAGAGATAAAATTAATCACATCCTGCCTTCAATCAGTACAGATTTATGCCATAACACAGGATCCATAGAGTCAGCTGCAAAACCTAACCTTGACTCCTTTTCTACCATCGACCTAGCCCAGCTCACATCAATTATCTCAGCATCTAAACCTTCAACCTGTCTCTTAGACCCCATCCCAACTAGGCTGCTTAAGGAAGCTCTGCCCTTAATTTGCAGTCCCGTATTAGATATGTTAAATCTGTCCTTGTTAACAGGTTATGTTCCGCAGACGTATAAAACAGCTGTAATCAAACCTCTTCTAAAAAAGCCCACTCTAGATCCAGATGTATTAACCAACTACAGACCTATATCTAACCTCCCCTTTCTTTCTAAGATCCTGGAGAAAGCAGTTGCAAAACAGTTGTGCGACTTTCTACAGGACAATAGTTTATTTGAGGTTTTTCAGTCAGGATTTAGGTTGTATCACAGCACAGAGACGGCACTTGTAAAAGTTACGAACGACCTTCTGATAGCATCAGACAACGGACTTGTTTCTGTACTTGTCTTGTTAGATCTCAGTGCTGCTTTTGATACAATTGACCATCACATCCTTTTACAGAGACTGGAGCACTTTATTGGCATTAAAGGAACGGCACTAAACTGGTTTAAGTCCTATCTATCTGATAGGCTTCAGTTTGTACATGTTAACAACAACTCCTCCATACACACAAAAGTTAGACATGGAGTTCCACAAGGGTCAGTGCTTGGACCAATCCTCTTCACTTTGTATATGCTTCCCTTGGGCAATATTATCAGGAAACACTCCATAAATTTCCATTGTTATGCAGATGATACACAGCTTTATCTGTCAATGGAACCTAATGAAACCAATCATCTAGCCAAACTCCAAGCTTGTCTTAGGGACATTAAAATCTGGATGACAAGCAACTTCTTACTACTAAACTCAGATAAAACTGAAATCATTATAATTGGTCCTGAACACATCAGAAACAAACTTTCTAATGATGTAGCTCCATTAGACAACATTGCCCTGGCTCCCAGCTCCACTGTAAAGAATCTGGGAGTCACCTTTGATCAGGATTTGTCCTTTACCTCACACATAAAACAAACTTCTAGGACTGCTTTTTTTCATCTGCGTAACATCTCCAAAATTAGACATTTTCTGTCCCAAAAAGATGCAGAAAAACTAGTCCATGCATTTGTTACTTCTAGGCTGGACTACTGTAATTCATTATTATCAGGCTGCCCCAACAAGTCTCTAAAGACTCTGCAGCTGATTCAAAATGCTGCAGCACGACTACTGACAGGAACTAGGAAAAGAGATCACATTTCTCCTGTGTTAGCCTCTCTACATTGGCTCCCAGTCAAATCCAGAATAGAATTCAAAATCCTCCTCCTCACTTACAAAGCCCTTAATGGTCAGGCTCCATCTTACCTTAAAGATCTCATAGTCCCCTACAATCCCACCAGGACTCTGCGCTCCCAAAATGCTGGTTTACTGGTGGTTCCCAGAGTTTCCAAGAGTAGAATGGGAGGCAGAGCCTTCAGTTATCAGGCTCCTCTACTGTGGAACCTTCTCCCAGTTTCGGTCCGGGAGGCAGACACCCTCTGTACCTTTAAGAGTAGGCTTAAAACTTTCCTCTTTGATAAAGCTTATAGTTAGGGTTGGCTCAGGCTTGAACCATCCCTTAGTTATGCTGCTATAGGCCTAGACTGCCGGGAGATCTCCCATGATGCACTGAGCTCCTCTCTTTCTCTCTCTCTCTCTCTCTCTCTCTCTCTCTCTCTCTCTCTCTCCACTCAATATGGATTCATATCCCATGTTACATGTTACTAACTCAATATGTCCCCTTTCCTGTAGTATTGTGCTCTTCCGTCTCTCTCTCCTCTTCTGTCTCTTTCTGCAGGTATTTCTTCCTCTGGAGCTGTAGAGTCTGATCTGTGATGACAAGTCTCCTGCTGCTCCTACAACTCCACTCAACACCTGCTGCTAGAATTAGAAATTACTTATACTGCTACTGCTATTAGTTGTATTGCTGTGTTAGCAGTTAATACTTTAATTATCACTACTATCACTACTACTGCTGTATTACTGGCCTCATCTTACATCTGATATGGAACCTGTGTTATGCTATGTTCTTCTTTCGCTATTCTCTACCCCCCCCCCCCCCCCTTCTTAACCCAACCGGTCGAGGCAGATGGCCGCCCACCCTGAGTCCGGTTCTGCTCGAGGTTTCTGCCTCTTAAAAGGAAGTTTTTCCTTGCCACTGTCGCCTAGTGCTTGCTCTTGGTGGGATTTGTTGGGTCTCTCTCTGTAAATACCTATTTTAAAGAGTATGGTCTAGACCTGCTCTATATGAAAAGTGCCTTGAGATGACTGTTGTTGTGATACGGCGCTATATAAATAAAATTGAATTGAATTGAATTGAATTGAATTGTTTTTAAACTTTTCCATGTTCGGGACTGCAGCACATGACAGCAGAGACGTGGCTGATAAAAGGTTTGGCAGTATACAGACTAGCTTGCAGGAAACAGTGTCAGTGTTGCCAAGGGAAAAATGTGTATTTGGTTGTTTCTTGGTGGCAGATCCAAAATTTATTTGTTGGACTCAAAGAGGTGTGAGTGCTTTCTAAATGAAAACAAACACACAATACACACACTTCATGCTGTTTTCTGTCACACATTATGGTAATTACAAGTCACACTTCTAATATTAACTGTCCAATTAACACTTTCTACTTTGACTAATGTGATCACCCTGATCACACACATGCAATTCCTAACAGTGTGGGCGGAGGAAAACTGTTGACGGATCGTTGACACCCCACATCTCCTGTCTCTTTAAGTCTGAAAAGACAGAGAATGAGATAACATTCCCCAACTTTCTTTTTACAGAAGCAGTGCAGCTTATATACCTTATGTGTAAGAGGAATAGTGTGAATGTGTGTGTCTTTAATGGTAAGGTGACTGCTTTTAATTTCAACCGAATCATGGACAAAAGGGTCCAAAACTGTTATGAAGTCATGAGTCATGTTTTTTGCGTAACATTTACTGAAGGAGACTGCAAACCCAGTGCTACACAGACACACACAAGGCACACTGTTGCCAAATGAAGCAGAACGAAGTGGGACAATGACCGTGGTTGGCAGAAAGTGGGTCACTGTGGGGAGCCAGAGGACGCTCAACTGACGAATGTTGAGTGTACTCAACACTTAATCTTCTAAACAGACACAAATACAGAATAGGCAAAGAACAGATACAAAATATTTCCCTTCCCTTCAACATCTGATACCCTACTGAACTGTAATGTTAAGTTGATTTAACTCCGACCGAACGTAAACAGCAGCTGGATCAGATGTGTCAGAGTCTGCAGCAGTTCAGTGCACTCAGCTGTGAAGACTTAATTACATTATCTGTCTCTGGAACCCACGCTTTAATTGTTCCTTAGTTCATATACCAGAAATCAATATATGCTGCATGGGAGAGCAACAGGCGGCGAGTGTGTCTCCGTGTACGCTTCTGTCCTTGTTTGTGTTCATTCAACAGTACATCTTCGTTTGTACACGTGTCTGTTTTTTCTTCTGTTTTTGTATTTAAGTAGTTTTATTTAGTTTTCTTGTTTTACGCTTTATGAATGTGATCTCTCAGTGTGCCCATGGGCTTTTCTTGTATGTGTGTGTGTTAATGTGTGTGTCCAGATTGAGTGACCAGTCATTAGGAGGTTAAATGGGGTCTGTTGTCCGAACGCTCTGCTGATTAAGCTGGACTGATCGGGGCTGGTGGGCACCTGCCATAAGCAGCCTCGGCCTCATCCATCACCCATTGACCTGGCCGCAGCCTGGCCCCTGGACACTGCAGAGGCCCCCGAGGGCTCTGGAGGCTCCTCTGCCCAGGAACTGACCACCACCATTACCCCCTGGACCTGGAGCCAAGATTACCCACAGAGGCCCCTTCTCCTTTCTAACCCTGGCCCTAACCCTCGTGCTGACCCTCCAAGATGACCACTACCATAACCCCCCAAAACTTGGATAAATGTAGCTTTCAGCAGTCTTTCTTAGCCGGGTGCTGACCACAGTCCAACTGCCAACCAGGGTCCTCTCTATCTCAGGAACTAGACTATTCACCCCATGTTAAGAAGATCAACCCTAAAAGTCTTTTTGCCTCGAACCGAAGTCTGAATTCAAACTCTCGACCTCCAAAGCGACCACCACCAAAATCCCCAAGACATGGAGCCGTGTGGGAACTCCTACTGACTCATAGTGTGACTCCATGAGTACAAGTCAATAAAAGTGGACTCATGCAAAGTCCAGAAGCTTCATCTTCTCTCCAAAATTGACTCTAATTCTGTCTGACCAGTGATATTGATCCCCCAAGACCTTTCTCCAAACCCAGAAGCTCACCAATGATATTTCCCCCAACACTCAGACTAATTTGACCTTAAAAGGACCCATAGTCTTTAACTCTGGTCCAAACCCTTGCTCTAACCCTCCAAGTTTACTACCACCATGTTCAGATGCACAACAAAACTTTGAGTTTGGCATCATTTCTGAAAAGCTTACCACAGCCACACAACAATACTACCAATGCCTGAACCCCTGAATTTAGGATTGAACCTTTTTCTGACCCTCTTCTCCTTTCTAACTCTGGTTCAAACCTTGGTCCTAACCCTCGCCTCAACCCTAAAAGCCCACCACTGCCATAACCTTAATGACCCGAGACCAAGTTGCCCCCCAGAGGCCCTCCATGGCAAAAAGCTGACCACAACTGTAACCTTCAAGACCTGAGGCCAAATGAGCTGTTGTCTTTTTTGCCCGAGCCAAAACACAGAGGGTATCTGCACCTCCTGAAAAGTCTTAAATGGGTTAAAGGTGGCACAAGCTGGCACTTATACCATAACTTTGATAAATCACAAACACAGAGATGCTGTTTGGTTATCAGATTGTAAGCCTGGCGCAGCCAAGAGCACACTTTACATCATAAAAACTGATGGAACCTGCTGGATTGCTCTGTAGCACATACAATGTTTATTAAAATACAGATATAGAACTCGACAACTAATGTGAAACACAAGTTTAATCTTCATTCAGCTTGTTGAGAAACTACTGATGAAATGAATACTTTTTTAAGGTCTTAAGAATAATTAATATGAGGGAGGAAGGGGAAACACCCTTGTGTTCTCTGGTCATTTCCTGGATTTGATGCAGATGGATAATGTCTTGGTGTGGTCATTTGGCTCCGATGTCATTTGTTTTACCTATCCAAGTT